>NC_051181.1:116035421-116261016 GCF_013339695.2 Rhipicephalus sanguineus
AGCCCGCGTGGCAGCCGGATGCATGAGCAGCCGTGCGCTTAGTTCGAGGGAAACCGCGCCTGCAATATGATGCAGCAGGCGGGCCCGAAACGCTTATTGGGTCTATACAGTCGTTCACGTGTCACGTAACGAAATTTCGTGTTGCTTGTTCGTGCAGACGGGGATCGTAGGCGCCCGTAGAGTTGGCGCTCAAGACGTCATGAAAGAGAAAATGACGGTGGTGCGAGCCGGTGTAGTAGAAGTTCCGAAAACGCTGTCTGGAGTGGAAGTGCCTTGCTTTTGGGATCCCTGCGTTGTACGGCGTTTTCCAGCGAGAGTATCTTGTGCCTCGCATTAATCCCATGTGGTCTGTTATGAAACCACGTAGCTGCCAATTAGAAGCACTGCGTAAGCTCAGCAGTATATACTGTTGTACACCTGCCCAACAGGCCCAAGAGCCGACGTTTTCGTTAAATGCCAGTGGAGTATAAAATGCTTGGTGTCATCATCATCATCATCATCATCATCATCATCAGCCTGTCTACGCCCACTGCAGGGCAAAGGCCTCTCCCATGTTCCGCCAATCAACCCGGTCCTGTGCTTTCTGCTGCCACGTTCTACCGGCAAACTTCTTAATCTTATCTACCCACCTAATTTTCTGTCTCCCCCTCACGCGTTTGCCATCTCTTGGAATCCAGTCAGTTACCCTTAATGACCACCGGTTATCCTGCCGACGTGCTACGTGCCCGGCCCATATCCATTTCTTCTTGATTTCAACTATGATGTCCTTAACCCCCGTTTGTTCCCTGACCCACTCTGCTCTCTTCCTGTCTCTTAAGGTTACACCTATCATTTTCCTTTCCATCGCTCGCTGTGTCGTCCTCAATTTAGGTTGAACCCTCTTTGTGAGTCTCCAGGTTTCTGCTCCTTAGGTGAGTACCGGTAAGATGCAGCTGTTATATACCTTCCTCTTGAGGAATAGTGGTAGACTACCATTCATGATTTGACAATGCTTGCCGAATGAGCCCCATCCCATCCTTATTCTTCTAGTTATTTCACTCTCATGGTTCGGCTCCGCGGTTACTACCTCTCCTAAGTAGACGTACTCCTTTACAACTTCCAGTGTCTCGCCCCCTATCGCAAAGCGCTGTTCTCTGCCAAGATTGTTCTATATTACTTTAGTTTTATGCATATTAATTTTCAGACCTACTCTTCTACTTGGTCTGCCGCCAGGTAAACCTTTGCAGTAGCTATATATTGAAGAGTTGAAGTGTCTCTCCGTCTCTCTCTTCCTCTCTCATGTAATGCACCTGTAGCTGCGTCCAGCTCGGTGCGGGCTGCAGTCAGCTGTCATGAGGAGGCCAGTGACAGGCCTGCTCTGTGATCATGAGGGAATATGGTCATCATAAGAACAACTGACAATTCTTGGCATAACTGTACCCTAAGTGGCAGCTCTTCTGACACTGGAGGGACTGTGGTGCCGTCAGAATATACCGATATTGATGAGAAGTTGAGTATGGACACTCGGGGACTATGCGAAGCCATGGAAGTATTTAAATCGTAGCGGATAAGCTTTTGAGTTCGTTGGTTAACTCGTGCATGGTAGAGGGAAGTATTTGCCTCAGCATACACCTGCTACATGGCGACGTTTCTCAAGCTTCTCCTCTCGCCACCCAACCTAAAGATGATCAGTGTCGTATATGGAAAAGAGGTTAGAACTAGTCTAGGTAAAAATCTACGAAGGAGAGAACGCAAGAACTTAGTCGACACCGATAGAATTGGATCTAAGAGTAAGCACTAATGAAACCTAATCATTTTACCTTATCGAAAGTTGGCGTACTCCTCTGCATACAATCATTCGTCCGCCATCACTGCAGAGTGATCAACGCCTCCGACCCTGCATTTCACTGACTAACCGCGTGCCGTGAAAATCAGCGGCCGTCAGCTCATGCAAGCAGCCACCGGTATTCACCTCCTTCTTCCCGCCGACAACAATCAAAGAGCCGCCACTGCACCGCCGCCGCCGCCACCGCACAAAGGAGCCGTGCTACTGCTCTTAAACTGCTCCCCATTGAAATCCCG
The DNA here is from genome assembly GCF_013339695.2 of Rhipicephalus sanguineus. Taxonomy (NCBI): domain Eukaryota; kingdom Metazoa; phylum Arthropoda; class Arachnida; order Ixodida; family Ixodidae; genus Rhipicephalus; species Rhipicephalus sanguineus. The sequence goes on from NC_051181.1 coordinate 116,037,483, forward strand.
CTAAGAGGTATCCGGCGGGGCGGAGACGTATACAGCGACGGCCGCGTTCATGCGATCGCGGCAATTAGGGCGGCGTACGCGCCGTGTATTCACGCTCACCCTCCGAAAGCCGCCATCTTCCCTCTTTCTCTTCTCCCATAATTCCGCTCGCCAAAGACTTGGCGTGTGTGTCGTTCCTCTTCACACCACGCTGTCAAAATGAGCGGTCCTGTTTACCGGCTTCACTCTGTAGTACATCCCGCGGGCATGTGCTGATTTGCAAAGCCACCGCCTTTCGCCTCGACACGTTCCCCACTCGATCTATTTCTTTTTTCTCACAGCAGGTCATGCTACACTTAACTACGCGCCACATGTCTCGAAACCCGCTGCGCTCACCCCAACCAACACCTTCATAGTACCCTTTCTCAACCACGTTCTTTCACCAGACACTGTTTTGTTCTACGGCGGCACACGCTGCAATTATACCCGTCTCTATAGACTACAGGCCGGCCACACAGCCGCGCTGTCGCCTACAGCGCTCTTTCTACACCGATCCCCTTCCTTGATTCTTCTCATTCACGACACTTCCCCCAATTCGACGTGACTGGAGGCTACACAAGGCTTGCACAACATTGCCCAGCTATCGACCTTTGCGAACTGAGCTGCTTTGCACGGGCTTTGTTGCGCGGCCCTGCTTACCGTGCATGGACGTATTATTGCGCTGACCACATTCTCGTAAAGTCAGGCGTGTACCTAGTGTGTCTTCGTGTTTGTGTTGCGTGCCGCGGGTAGCTGGCCCTCAGAAAGAGAAGAAAGTAAATATCATCAACAAGTGTGGCAAGAAGGGCCGAGGGCTACGCCCTAGTGACCGCTGGGACAAAACAAAAAAAAAGTTCACACGGTGTCCGGATAGCCTGGCATCGATCAAGCGCTGCCCAGTTCCCTGGGGGGACAGTGGCCACGAAGCTGAGAGCTCTTTTTCGTGGACAGTGGGAAGCAGGGTCACCTTCTTCTGATATAGGGACTGATTTCCACGCTCCAGTAGATGTGAGAGACCTATCGGCAGAGACAGCGAGCAGCCTTTGGCTTAGAACTAAGGCTGCCATGGTGGGCAACCGTTGTGCATATTGACCTGCTGAACGACGAGAACCGAGCGCTGTTGTTCCGCGAACGTCGCTCTTTCGGTACCCGTGAAAGTTTGCCCTGACAGGGCGCAGCGTCGTCTTGCGACGGTGCATGGGCCGTTGTATGCGCTCTGAGGACTATGGGGCTGAACGCACACGTGTGAAATCAAAGGAGCTGGCTTCTGTAGTTTGCTTAGCGAGCGGGAAGCGGCCGGATCCAGTGAAACCCGATTATAGCTAACCCGGGTACAGCGAATTGTGCTGCATAATGTGTAATAAGTAAACATTAAGAAGGAAAGATGAAAATAAAACTGACAGGAAATGACGTTGGCACGGCTTGCAAACTGAGTTATTAGGGCTGTAAAAGGTGCAGTGACACCGTCCGGTCGTAGAGCTTGATTTATGTGCTACCTTCGCGTTCGAGGGCCTGTGCAGAACAGCTAAAAAGATATCTGGAGACATCTGTTATCACTCATAAGATGATTATTGAAGTGAGCTTGTGCATGAGCCACTGCCTGAAACATGCGTGAAGTCAGGGTGATACAATTGCAACTTCACATAGCGATCAAATAAACATAAAACATTGTTGCACCTATATTCTTGTTTAGAATGCCATGAACGTTATTCAGCAGTGTCTAAATATTGATGGTATGACTGACGTTTCCAAACCACGATGGTGTTTCTTGTGACCGAAACCTCGCCTCATCATCCTACAGAGATCATGGCGGGCATATGCAGTTTTCTGACAATTATTTTGATCACTGGTCATATCAAAACGCAAATTTATGGAAGAAAACCTTTACGCGTAATGTGTATCAGAAACATTTACACTCACTTGCCCGACGCGTCCCGCTTATAGAACTTTTTACGTTTCTATGTCTGAAAACACATTTGATGAAGGTGAAATAAAAAGAGACAAATAATTTAAATTGTTTCGTATCGTCACGCGAACTATTACCGAATGTTCTTTAGAATCTAGTATTTGTGCTGTTGTTATAGTTGACCAGCCTAGCGCCTATATTATGTAGTATGTGAAAGGCGTTGCGGAAGGTTACAATGAACACCCGTCAAATTATAGTGTGGCGTTCACATGAATACGTTGTTTGTGTAGAAACGGTGTCAAGAGTGTTGAAAAGCCAACAAAAAGAGGATCAGGCACGTGTTTGCCTTAAAGTCCGCTTGATTGAAACGCGCCCCACGTTCACCAGCCGTGCTTTTGTACACGGCAACGTGCTTCAAGCACGTTTGGTTCCGATGCGTGTGAATTCGTTTCAGTACAATCAACGTGATTGGGAAAACTCGATCAAAACACCTGCAGTGAATACGTTTCAACCAACGCAAAGCCACCAACCGACTACATTGCAACAAGAAAAAAAAAACAGTGTTATTTGGCTATCACGAACGCGTGAGCGGGGCCCTTTTGCAGGTTTCTTTTAAGTGAACATTATTACGCAAATCGCGTGGAGGAATTCAAAGACCCCGTCAGAGAACTGGCAGCTTTGTTACGATTCGGTCTGAAAGAACAGCCTGTGTAACGGTAACCAATACAAAGATTCGTTTCAACCGTCTCAGACCGAAACTAGGAAATAGTAAGGAATAAAAAACCACTCGTGTATTCAGTACCGCGGAGCTTTATAGCGCTGCGAGCCGCCGGGGTATAGTTATACATGCGGCGTGTGTTACGTTAGAGAAACCGTCAAACAGTCACGCAAACAAAGTAAGGAAGGAGAACCGGGGCATTGCGCATACGCTCGACACAACAGCGGCGCTGCTCTTGGATCATTTACGTATTCTCACAACGTGCAACGCGCGCTGTATAGCTCGCGCAACGAACGGCTAAGCCAAAGGCAAATAAACCCGGCGGTCGTGGCGAAATCTCGGCTTATAGCTATACCGCTGAATGTTCTTGCGTTTCGTATAGCCGCGAGACACTGCGGCAGACAGTGATGCATATACGACGCCGAGCGACTGTCCCCCGCCCTCTCCCCCCCCCCTCCCCCCATCCCATGGCACATTTAGGATCCGCATCGCGAAACACGTCGCCGTCTATCTTGCGAGGTGGATGGTTTTCTACGAATATTGAACTCTTACATGTGGCTTGTGTTTATGCGGGGGCCGTAGGCGTCCGCAGGGTGGGGGGGGGGGGTCAATGTTTTCATTACCACTCCCCCCCCCCCTTGTTGGTATTGTCCAAAACACAACATGCTTTGCAGTGGATGAAAACAATGAAAATGAAGCGATGGGATGCTTCTCACGATGGCTTGCCTATGGGCCATGGCTTTCCGGGCGTAAAGATAGGAAGCAAACTGTTCTGTGGACTCAACACGAGGTGTCTTCGGCCGCCGTTATCGTCAAAAACCTGCGTGGCCGTAACCCTGCGCTTTCAGTAATGACGGGGTAGGTCCGAATGAGTAACGGCATGGGGCAGACTTTGCGCCTACCCTGAGGTGATTAAGAGAGGGCGCCCCCCCCCCCCCCTGTGCATGACTGCTTGAAAATTTATAAACATAAAGCGTAATAAACCAATGCTACACAGGAACCTCCGAAGTGCCACAAGCGCAAATGTATATTGAAATCAACCTTGTCTCCGAAATGTGCAGCTGAACGTCGGTATAAAATGATCCGATGTAAAAGGCGCGAAGACAACGACGGACAAGAGAGAGAGACCCACACACACAGGGCGCCGATTGGTATTGCATGATCCGATCAACAACATGATCTCATGATCCGATACCAGCACGCCCGCTTGTCCACCATCACATCGGTATAAAACGAACGCCTCTTTAACGGTGTGCGACCTTTGCAATGAAGTGACCTCTTCTTTACAGGTCAAAGTATTCGTTTGAAGTATGTGATTTTAAGGTTGTATAGCTGAACGATCGCAGGTCAAGAATTCACTCTATAGTAATTTTTGTAGGAAGCCCTTACGGCAGTGTTCTTGTCCTCAAAGGTATACAAGAAGCCCTTCTGCATGCCGACATTTCTCGAGGTTTTATATATACTAAGGCGTCTCTCACATATGTACAAGTATACCTAGCCTGTTTCACAGCCATGCGTTTCTTCACACGTTGGAGCCAGCTGCGTGTACATCTGAAGAGAGGCATTGTCTTGCTTTGGAAAGACAGGTCGCCCGCCTCCTTTAATCACAGCGGTAAATTATTGTTAAGCAGGGTCAGAAAGGCAATTGCGCCCGCGGCTACCGGAACTAAGAGCACCGCTACATGAGATACTACATGTTTTCGCGGCGCCATACATAAATGCCGGCAACGTTTGGGTGTGTTATTGTTCCAGTAGTGCTTGGCGAGCTTTCAGATGAAAGCGTGTAATGTGTGTTAACGAGCTAAGAAAGCGTGCATCCTGTAATGTTTGCTTTGCGCATTAGACTTCGCAAGTATGTGGGTCGGGTGCGCGCGTTGGTTTCACGCTGTAATTTGGACGTATACAGTTCCGCAAGCCGTGGTTTTAAGTGCATACAAGAATGTGGGATCTAAATGGCCTTTCCGGGATTTCACGCCTCTATGGGAATAAAATGAGTTTGATGTTTCAAAACGTCGCCTATTGTAATCATTCTCCTTTTCCTTGGGTAGGCACTGTAGGTTGCTGAAAAAGAGCGGCGTAGTCATGAGAGGTACACGACGCGCAGTCTGACTATAGAAGTAGAGTGCACACGGTAGGCTTCTAATCGTACGTGAAGACGAAAGTAGTTATATACCTGTATGGTGCCTCTTGACGGTCGCGGGGATCTTCTGCCGAATACTGCACAAAAACTCTGACCAAGAAACTTATGACGTACGCGCTTCCGTAAGCACTAAGTAACAGCTTCTAAAACAAGCTTAATTATTTTAAAGTAAACTATTTATTCTGTGGTATTGGTTCCGCTGGCGACCTTTCTGTCTTTCTTTGAGAGGCTTAATGAGCATTGCCAGATATCATTCGGCTTTCGCTGATGACTATTTGTGTCTACAGTTTATGGCGTATATAGCGCACATAGGTCTATAGCAGTATAGTATCAGGTTGTCAGACATATTACTCGACTTAACAATGCTTTCATGATCACATGCACGCTTCCGTATGACCCAGTGCTTCAAGAAACTAGATCGCTGAACCACGCGTTGTCAGCTTGCCTCCGACAACACAAAAATGCCCCCATATGTCCAGATTTATGGGATAAATACAACGGAATTCGGATTTTTTTTCTTTTAGTCATGACGCCTAAATGTCCGTGTTCGTTCGTCAGCAGTTTCAGAGGGATTGTTGGTATTGGCGCCTATTCTCAAAAAGGGAATGTATCATGTACATTTCTCACTTTCGAGCATTATTTCATAGCATCACCTATATTATCATAAGCGTGTTCACAATGTATAACAAGTAGTATGTCGCACGTATATGTAATAATATGTAATACATATATGGGGGCTAGCTTTTGCGCTCGGAAGCGTGAAGAGCAACCCAAAAGCTGTCACTCCCATTTTCTGTATACCTATATATACTAAAGCGCGCGCTAAGTGCAGCCTGGTCGGGCCCGCGTACTCAAACTCAGCAGTAACTCCAGGTACTGAGTCACCATGGTGGCTATATTGTATGGGTAACTTGATTGCTGTATATTCCGGCGTCCTTGTTCAATGGCCAAAGGGCTAAGAGCGTGTCGCCTGAGTTATACGACGATCTCACTTGAGATTGCTTATCTGACCGTCGCACCAAAGTGAGCGCGCTTTTGGTGAGCAATTTGACATTGGCGGCAACGAAGAAAAAAAGAAGATTCCACTCATTCGACTCTTGATTGGGTTCCTTTAATCAACGTATCCGAAGGAGTGTATGAGCGCGTGGGTGGTCTAATAGGTTTGCGGTTACTGACCTGGCGTCGCACACAGGTGGTCAATTACCGTGGCTGTGCGCCATTTTTTCTCCCACTTTTTTTTGTCATTGCTCTACTTTGATCTACTTCATTTTCAAAACTTGATTAGAGCGCAACCACACGACACATTCACACACCCACACACCCAGACATCAACCACGCACAGCGCTGTGCGTGGTTGATGTCTGGGTGTGTGGGTGTGTGAATGTGTCGTGTGGTTGCGCTCTAATCAAGTTTTGAAAATGATCTACCAACTAGCCCAACAACAAGTTCTTTTGATCTACTTCAGCCTATGACATTTGCCTTGGAGCAGTTTTTTTTTCTTTGCATGTTTTTTTTTCTGCAAGTGTCCATGCTCCACTTGTGACCGGTAGTCAAACCCACACCCTCTGAACGCATATTGCTCGCTTGTCTTTCACCGTGTGGGCCGATGATTGAACGCTTCGACATCCCACGTCATGAAAGCATGGATCAACTAAATGCGACAAGTGAAAGGCGGCCGAGAGGGAAAGCTAATGCGTCTTCCTACTTCCTATCGTTGTTATCTCTCTATCTGGTTCTCGAGCAGCAATTGCAGGACAAGGTTCGTAATTAGGCCTAAGTTCTCGGAAAAACAGGGAGCTGATTGTGTGTAACCTTGAACGACGTTTGCTGACGCGTGACAGTCCATATGCGAGCACGCTAACGGGTGCGGATTATGTTGAGTTTCGTGGAAAGAGGTTCCGATGATTGGCTTTTGCGTCGGCAGCGCTGCTTGTCGCACATGCGAGATGCCTACGGCGCAGCTTTCAAGGAAATTGTCACATGCTTTCTTTCTTTCTTTCTTTCTTTCTTTCTTTCTTTCTTTCTTTCTTTCTTTCTTTCTTTCTTTCTTTCTTTCTTTCTTTCTTTCTTTCTTTCTTTCTTTCTTTCTTTCTTTCTTTCTTTCTTTCTTTCTTTCCTTCTTTCTTTCTTTCTTTCTTTCGAATTAGCAAGCGTCCTCCTGACAAACACTTTGGTCCAGGAAAGTGACCAGCCAGATCGACTAACTCTACAACGTTTCGAAAATACCTACAAACACATTGCTTATACAAAACACATGGTAAAAGCGTAGTAAAGTCAACCGACAATGGAGTATAGGAAGGCATTAGGGTAATTACTTGCAGCCTTTAACTTTAGTGTAGTAAGGATGACACAAGTGGAATGGAAATAAACTGGGCGAAGGTAGCCGAAGAAACAACTTGCCGCCAGTATATAGGGACCGAACCTACAACCTCTGGATAACGTGACCAATTGAGCAACGGCGGCGACCGTTCCCCGTCCACTTTATTGGGATGTTTCTGAGCGTGTAATCGTGTGGATAGCTTGGGAGCATTAAATGTATTAAATAAGAACAAGGTTTTACCCCACGGAAGAACAATCTGGCTGTCAGAAGCGGTGCTGTGGCATTAAGTGGTTTCGTTTGCAACAAGCATTGGCTTGAACAGCCTATACACACCGCTAACTCTCTGATAGAAACAGCAGACATGTTTCTGTTCTGTGTTTAGAACAAGTGGTGTACGATTTAGAACACAATTTGTGTACCACTATGGGAGAGCAGTGCGCCGTCTCTGTTCCTTCTCTATCCCGCGTTAAAGCTATGAGTATAAGAAGATGTGTATGCTCCGCCCTCTACTATCCCTGTCTCACCAAGAGAGAATTCGGCGTAATCGTAGTTGCTTGGCGTGAACAAATGAAGGAAGGAAACTCTATACAATGCACAAAGACCTATCGGTTAGTTAGGCAGCGTAAAAAAATTCATCACCTTTAAAGGGGCAGGTTTTGTCTTGGTTACACCCTTACTTTAAAAGCAGTGAAAATTCCGTACACGACTAAAAACTCGAACACACGTCGAAGGGGCAGAGGAAGTTATAAACATGTACATTAAATCCGACCTGTACGGGCTGATGCCAAAATAACTTACGCGAGAGTTTGACATCTTTAAATAGCAAGCTCTATTTGGTGCAGTTCCTGCATCTTCTGTATTTTACAAAATAATCTCTAAAGAAGTTCGTTTTGCTCTGTGTTGTTTTCAGTGATTCAATTTTTTCCTCTTAAAGGTAAGAGTATTTAGCCATTGTCCAGACAATTTTAAATGCGTAACCATCTTTTTTTGCAGACTCAGCGAGAACATTCGCCGTCCTTTACGTAATACGATCATCGCTACAAAAAAATAATAATAAGTATATAAACCAAGTAAATTTTCTTGGCGGTACTGCGTTTGAACCCATACCCCCATTGTCTTTATTTATTTATTTATTTATTTATCTATTTATTTATTTATTTATTTATTTATTTATTTATTTATTTATTTATTTATTTATTTACTGCCTTTATTAAATCCAAACATAGACATAAGCCACAGACATACCTGCCAAACATAAGCTGTCAAGCGACGAAATCAAAACTCAGAGTGTGAATATATTAAGGCTAAAGCCTTAGACGCCTCATCAAACTCGCAAACTGACCGTCGGCGTCGGAGTCCCGCGGCGCCGGGCACAGCACGAGTGATGCGAAAAATCATTATCACGTGATGACGTCACAATATGACGTCATCATGACGCCACAGATCGCTAACTTTGCGAAAATTTGACGCCCAACGTGCGTTTCGGTGGCATAATTGAACAGATTTAGTTGAGCGTCCGCAACAGCTTTACGGACGCTGCCTGCCATAGGAAATGGCTGGCAGGCTGCGTCCACAGACCTGCTACGGACGCCCAACTAAATCTGTCTATTAACCTTGTAACCTCCACGAGACGTCTCTTAAAGCTACATCAGGCTAAGGTCCCTAGAAATCAGGCTAGGGCACCTCGATGGCAGCGTCCCTTCGGTTCGAAGGAACGCTGGCATTGAGGCGCCCTGCATCAGGCTACGTTAGGGTGCCTTGATGCGCGTTTTCTTGCGCGGCGCACACATCGAGGCACACTAGGCTACGTCAGGCGCAGGGAATCAATAAGGTCCTCAGTGATTCCTGCCGCCACTTTTCTTGCACTGTACGGTCGTGGCCTCTGCGATTGGCTCCGGCAACGCGCGCAACGGCCCGTTGCCGGAACTAGGGTGCCTTGATGCGCGTTTTGTTGCGCGTTCACACATCGAGGCACACTAGCCGGAACTAATCGCGAACGCCACGGTACGGTGCATTTCTTTCACGTAAGCATCGAAGTGTGCGTTTCGTACGAAGTCCACGCGCTGATTGAACCCCGTCAATAAGCGGCTTCTGTACTTGAGGTCATTAAAAATATCGCAGACGAAATGAAGACCATTAGACTATATCCTGTTCACCGTGGCCCAGTCAGGGCGCGCCCTTGCCTCTGTCAGCACGTTCAAGGACGCGCAGTAATAACAAACAACCCCGTATCGAAATTAGCAACTGTCGATTGGTTTCGAAAACAGAGCTCGCGGCGTGGCTGACGAGACATTCATTAGGAACCCGAATCGAACCAGGTCACCGCCTCTGGTTGAAAACTCTCCCTCGCCTTGCGGTATACACAAACATACGCAGGTATAGTCTATAGACCTCTGTCTTGAAAGTCATAGCGCGACGGACAAATAGAAAAAAGGCTGCCTTGAACTACATAAAACCAAGGCTCGCGCGTGCCCGCTTCATTCGCCGTGTGACTCGAATAGGCATCGCGCGCGATCCCCACCCTAAGGGGGTGATCCGATTCCTGACAGGGAAACACGAGATCGAAGCGAACGAAATGAATTGCCCCTGTGTCCTCAACGACCGTCCTCGCCTTCGCTATCGGCTGTGCACTGCAACGGGCTTGTTCCCGAGCTCGTCGTGATCGAATCGCCTTGAATAACGGCGCGCTTGGCCACTCGAGTTCTTCGCACCTCATTTGTTAACTAGGCAACACATCTATGGGTCTAACGTCTGTGCGATAAGGAGAAGTAGGCGTGGTTGCGAGCGTGCAAAGCTTCCGTGCGTAGTTTGTCTGCGTGCGTTTGGCATTGTGAAAACTGAGAAGCAGTCGTTAAAGGGTAACAGGCGTGCCTCGCAAACCAGAACGATCGATCTGAGTCTGATTCGTCTCTATGAAAGCCACACCAGTCGACATGAGATGTTAAGGATTGGTTTGGAAGTGTGAGCTATCAGCGGCCGGCGATAACTGGAACATAACTGGAACACGAGGCAACAGAGCATATCCTGTATCTTCTCGCATTACGCCTTTTTCCATGCATAACGCCTGGTACTCAACAGGAAGCGCCCGCCAACTTGTACTGTTTTCGGTTCCAACCGCAGAGACACCAAATAGCAAATCAAAATGCATACAGCCATCTCAAATGTAAGTTTATCTACGCATCACAAATAAAGAGAACTAGCATTTATTTGTAAAACAAGAAAAAGAAAGATAGTGGTGTCCGTGGTTTCTGTAATAGCTGGAAACTATATTGCATCCCAGGTTGCTGAATGCAGTTCGTGTCCTGTAGAGGCGTCAGATGAACATCTTGACAGCCACTCAATAGTGACTCTTACCATAATATTTACATACACGCATAATGTTGAGGGTGATGCCTATTTAGGTATAAGCGTTACCGAATCTAGAGAGAATTTGTAAGCGCGAGGCCTCAAGTGGACGTTTTGGCCTGACGTTCACAACAGTCGCGGCTAGAATCAAAGCTACCAGGAACACAAATCATCCGGCTCCTGAAAACCTTAAATTTGTATCAGAGGGCCGCCGCGGTGGCCTATAGTGGTTGCGGAGCTCGACTGCTGACCGAGAAGACGCGGGTTCGATCCTGGCCACGGCTGTCGCATTTCTGTTGAGACGAATGCTAGAGGCCTCTGTACTACGCGATTTCAGTGTACGTTAAAGAACCCCAGGAGGTATAAACTACCCTGAGCTTTTTCACTATACGGCGTCCATCATAGCTTGACTTGCTTTGGGACGTTAAACCCCATAAATCAACCGAGCAAAATTCGTGTCGGCCGCACTGCGCCACACTATAATAAAAATTAACCGATGAAAAAGCAATGCGTTGTAAACCACAGATAAGGCGCTGTGTGAGAGTTACGGTCACGATTTGCTCGAATTATCCACTTATCGTCCCCACATCTATGCACCGCAGATCACGAAATACACCTGTCGAGTGACTCCTACGTTAGCCCCATGTACCGACTTGCGACACTCAAGGACAGCGCCTGAACGCAGGATAATGCAGAAACCAAAACGAGAACCGCACCAAAGAGCCGCTGTCGCGATAGGGTGCCTCAGGCGTCATAATAATGTAACCCAGCTTACAGTCATGGCGTGTATTGATTGCGCACTGATCTTCATTTTGCTTGTATGTTTGTTTGTATGCTTTCTTCCGTACTTCGCTAACGGCCCTGTATTTTCTCGCATGACCGCGTCCCTCGCTTCCATGATCACGCTGTGCAGCGCGCGCGCTTGACTCGTGACCAAAGCGCTGGCGCAGTTTTTTTCAGAGCATAAAAACGATTCCGATTTTTCCCTTGAACCAATTACACGCCAATCTTTAGTAGGCCGTCCAAGTGGCGTGTGTCAATGAACAGACCGCGCCTATAGCTTCGCCTTTGGAGACTGTATACCCCTCCGGGTGTGACGTGTGCGAAAAAGACGTTCGAAAAGACCATACAATGACCTCGATGCTGCTGTGGTTTACCGTGACAAAGTATAGTGGCCTGGTAGTCGACTTGAAAGGCAGCGTATGAGTCACCCGCCTGACGAAACATGTTATAAATTGATACACACGTCAAAAAATATAGAGAGAGAAAAAACGTTACTGCACTGAACGGTGACTTACTGGGCGGGAGATAGACATAGCGATGTTCTTTTTATTGATTCCTAGTGAGCTTTGCATTTCGGCACGCCGACAGCATGCTCACCTGTGAGAACAATTGTCCTGATGAGAAGTACGATTAATGAACTTTGTACTTTGTATCTGTGCTGCGCACAGATACAAAAGGCATTACCACAGTCCGCGTTGACCTAATCATCACACCCGTGACGACTGCACTTACTCGTACTTTCAATACTGCTAGAAAACAACTTTCGGCAGCATTAGGCAGACTGGACAATCGTTTCTTCGCCTAGTTTGACTCGCAGTCTGTCTCATTCGTTTCACCACTATAATCTCGGCGAACTCCGCAGCAGAGTTCTGCTCGGCGATTGAGCATCAAGCCGACGTTAAAAGGCCGGCTTCGCGGTCACCTTGCGTTATGTCTTCGCCTTTGGCGTACGGCCACGTCGGCGCCGTCCCGGACATGCGGACGCGAAGTAGGGAGCCCCGTTCCAGCGACGCTCATGCGCTCCGCGTGCCTGCATAGATTTCGAGCGGCTTCTGCGAAGAAGTAGGGAGGACCTGCAGCGTATGCCGACGGTCTTCGTGTTTCGCTAAAAGCGCCTGTCGAGGGTTTCCTGACATGTGTAAACATTATGCGGATACATGGCTTTTCGTTCTCCGCGGAATGGGCCAGCAGAAATGTCACGCTGGGCTTCTGCGGCGCAGAAAAAAGAAAAAGAATTTGAAAAGGAAGCGCTACTGGCCGTGCTGCTTGACAGATCGTCGAAGTAACGTTTATCTTTTCTTTTTTTCCCGAAGGAGGGAATTCCATAAGGCATAACACTTCGAAATTGCGTAATCGGAATGGTCAAGCTGAAAGCCAACGTGAAAGTTCCTCACGTTGACACTGATTTCGTGTATTGAGGACAGATTTATATATATATAAGAAGAGAAAAAAAAACATACAGCAAGGAATTGAGTGCGCCAAAGTGTGTATAAGATATCTTGTAGTTGCAGGGTCTATTGGGAAACGCACCTTAACACGGGGGCTGCTCACCGTTCCACGCCACCGATATCTACCATGAATAATACAGCTCAAAACTGAAGGATCGAGTTTTGCATAATCGTTCCGCGAACCTACCTGTAGCGTTCTAGGACTATAAATTTCACATTTTGTTGATTCCTTGACCCGTTTTTTTGCGTTAGCACGTTCCGTACACCAACGCCCTGTGCTGATAGAGTCCCAGTCCTCAAAACTTGCTCCCGCATTTTACTTTTCGCTATCTTGTTAGCTGGAGTTCGAGAATGGGCGTGTTGGTATACAGCATACTAGATGGCTCCGGTCAATATATCGAAATCCAATTCTTAGTTAGTTAGTTAGTTAGTTAGTTAGTTAGTTAGTTAGTTAGTTAGTTAGTTAGTTAGTTAGTTAGTTAGTTAGTTAGTTAGTTAGTTAGTTAGTTAGTTAGTTAGTTAGTTAGTTAGTTAGTTAGTTAGTTAGTTAGTTAGTTAGTTAGTTAGTTAAGGAAATCTTCAGTCGGCCTCTGTGCTGGAACAAGAGAAGTTATTTTCGGCAAGAAGAGTATTGTTTAAATGTCTTAGCCTCAGCGTTTAGCTTCTTCAGAATGTAACGCAGGACCGTCTTTACGGATAAACATTTAAGTTAAGTTGTTCAGACAGTGCTAAAATCCACGTCATCGATGGCGAGATGACGCCAGATGTGTTCACGCTGGCTTCTTTCGTCTTCTGCGGCTTTGCTCCGCTTCTCACAGATCACACCGCCGCCCAGTTTGTTGTTCTTTTGTCAGGTGTTATTTTGTCATTTTTTCTAGAGAGAGACAGAGAGAGAAGGGAATAAAAGACATGGAAATTGAATAGGACGCACGCCCGGTTTGCTACCTTACTCAAGAGAAGCACGGTTATGGAATGAAAAAAGAAATTCTCGAGTATAAAGGAAAAGCGTGTCACATCACGTAGAAGTGCATATTATAACTTTACGCTCACACACTGAAGTCTGTCGACTTCGGAAGCTGCAGTGCATTACCGGGACACTTTATACGTTGCTGATAGAAGCAGTTACAAACAGTGCGGGTAGGACATTCACCAAGCGAAGAAGAGAAAAAAGAAAGCAGAGGCAGGGAGGTTAACCAGGCGCACGCTAGGTTTGTTACCCTGTTCTGGGGGAACGGATAGACGGTGTAAAAAAGCGATAGAAGGAAAGAGAGAAAACACGCTAATCACTCCCACACGTTGAGGAGCACGTCAAGTCTACCTGTGGTCGCAGAGACTTGTTGACTTTGTGTGTATATACTGCCACATACATGAAGAGCTATTCTTTCCTGTTTGTAACGAGTGGCATGTGTTCCTGCGACAGCTGTACGGTACGATGAGGCCTGTTAGGATCAGTACGTCAGCACCACATTATAGAATGCCGAAATTATAAAGCCGTCGCCTCTGAGGGCTGCGCATGCGCTCTGCAATTCGTAACGAATAAGAAACTTGCGTAAGCGACCATAGTGCTGGAAAGTGCCATCCTGTGCTGCGAACAGCGATGACGGTGTGTACGTTTTGTTTCTATCTTTGTCTCTCGCTATGTTCTTGTTATTTTTTTTTTCTAATCTTAGAATACCTATTCCCCGCCTTCCTGCGTAGGGGAGCTAGCCAGGCATTTAATCTCGTTAACCTCCCTTCATTTTCCTTCTTTCATCTGTCTTCCCTGCCACGTTTGATTACCCGGCTTCAATATCATTCGCGATGACAAAAGCACGTAAGGCTGTATAAAGCCACGTGCCTCGCAAACCCAGACAATGATACTTTTGAGTAGATTTTAGGGTTACGACCTGACAAGACTCTCCACGTGTGCGGGGAACGAAGAACAACCACCGGCTGCTCTATTTTCTTTTCCGCACGCCGTAGTATTTTTTTTTCTTCTCTCCATCTCTCTGTGCGCCGTCTTTTCACCGTGATCTGATCGGCGCGCCGTGAGTAGGCCCCTTAAAAACTCCGCTCTAGCGGGGTAGCAGCAGCAGCAGACTGTGCCTTAAAATGTAGGCTGCATTCTGACGCGTACCACCACATCGGCGGCGCCGGCGCCCGTTCGACTTGTGCCGGGGCGATGTCGTGAGCGCCGGCGGCGCCGGCGTGAAAAAGAATCAAAACCGCGCAAACGCGCAGAAAGCGAAGCTGCTCCCTCGCCGTCGTTGTCGTGAGAGGACGTGTACGTAAGAAAAAGAACAAGTTCAGTTTACGAGGAAGGGTGGATGGGAGAAGGAGACTGGCCTGCTATAGCTGTATAGGCACGAGCTGTACGTAAGTGTTTAGAAAAAAAAAAATAGAATTGGGCGACTATTGAAAGTGATTGAAGAGTGCGTCCGTCGAAGACATCAAGCTGGCCGCGTGTGCCGTATTCCACCTGCATCGCCGCGTGGCTAGCGTAATTCGATCATGAAGTGTCTACCTGTCTCTACGTTGTTGTTATTGTTTTTTTATGTTCATTGCTTTTTTTATCGGTCACTCGATTCTCTCCGAACCGCGTGCGTCGTTGCTGAAGGACGAAGGGTTGGCCACGATTAATTAATAATTCATCGTGCCGCCACTGTGCTTTGTCAGTTCCCAGAGAAATAGAAAGAAACGGCTACGACGGGGAAGGGAAAGGGGGGGGGGGAGTGTCGCTTGCGGGTTGTATTATGACGTTAAGTTATGATTTTTTTTTTCAGTTACGATATGCGTGTTTTCGCTTTTTTGTGCATAATGTTTATGGAAAAGATGACGGAAGAGCGGTGCTTTCGAAATAAGTTAATATAAAACGTTTTAAAATTTGTTTGTGGGTTGTACTCACAGCTGTGCGTGGCAGTTCATTGCATACAAAGTCATTGCACACGCCACTGTCTCCTGCATGGTTCCAAATAGGTTCAGTGGCCGTCTTTATATAGACCGCATGAGTGGGACCTATTACTGAGACAGGTAGAGCCTGGACCAGGCATACAGCTTTCGTAAGAAATGAACTTATCAAAGTAGGTGAGGCAGCGTGAGCCAGGAGATCAGTACGAGAAACTCTCGTGCTATTCAGTCGCTTCACGCCAGATTGAGTCGTAAGGCTGCGGATTAGGGCTTTTATAAGAACTATCATGACGACAGATCTTGATTATAATTTTCTCCAAAACAGGCTAAGCTGCCTGGACATGATGTGACCATATGGGTATGCCACTTGTGAATAAAAGGGCGATACCATTCAGTGCAGCATAAGATAGTTCTCAGAAGAAATTTTTGACGTTTTTTTTTTTAAGGTATCTTAGTATCAGCGACAGATTTAAGCACATACGCCGTGGCACTTCGATGAGCTTTCTCAAATATAGGTCATTTCATGTTCAACACGCTTGCGGCCGCTCTCCGTGCAGATGCTTCTGGAGCACCGTCCCCATCGCTCGTCGGCCCACAAGGCAGTTAAAGCACTTTTGTGCTTTTTAAGGACTACGGGCCTGTGTGAACGCTTGTGAGCGCTTGTGACTATTTTTACAGTGCCACCGCCACATACGTGTCAGTGCATTTATTGATCGTTTCCACTTTTTTTTCGCTCCCCCCTCTCTCTCTGTCTCTCCCATCTTTCCACTCCCCTTCCCTTTCCCCCGGCGTAGGGTAGCCAACCGGACTGCTGTCTGGTTAACCTCCCTGCCTTCTCCCTTTCGTATTCCTTCCTTCCTTCCTTTGCTTTCGTCATAGCACTGAAGTTCAGTCGCAGTGAGCTTGTTGATATCTCGGCAGCGAGAACTCTGGGAAAATGTTGGTCTCTTCTTCAACAGGTCGCGGTTTTCACTGTGTTTTCGCCGTGTCTGCGGTAGCGGATCCATCACTAACCACTCCCCTGTCAGCCTAATGCATTCGTTCTATTGGTGATGCTGACACTACCTTCCTTCACGCTTACACCGATGTGGTTGTATAAGCGTGACTATTAGTAGTCTAATGAAGTCGGGAACGGGAAAGAGGCAACTCGTATATCGACGGACGAAACAATCGTTAGGTTCTTAGCATAGAGGTCCGGGGTGCGGTCACATCAATATGCGCACTGCCTACTCGCTCAAAACTTTGCGTCACTCTGAAAGTCGACCGTTACCGAGACTCTTATCTGCGGCCACCTTCGCATACGCTGTTCGCTACTCTGTTGGCGCTCGTATGCAGATAAGAAGCGCGTGAAACATCTTCGAAGTGAACGCAATTTAACGTAGATGAATTCATCGTGATTACGTGTGCTCTTGGGTGCGACATTGTTTAACTCTAAAGGAATGCCTATGTAGTACTTCGGTATCGCGCGGAACTCGGCAGGAAGAACGGCGATATTCCGTTCACAACTTGCTCGCCGGCGCGTCGCGCAATTCGCCGCCACTTCGTTCGCGGAGCTCGGCGATCTCCAATTGTCTCTCATCGTGCCGCGAATGCCGAACCACGCCGTCGAAGAGCTCCACCCAGGGTGATCCCCCGCTACTTCCTGAAGTATACGGTGACTTGACGGAGGGGGCATCGCCGAGAAAGCAGTGTCGGAATCCAATCCGCATAATCCGATAAGCCAATCGGAAGAATAATTGACTACGAAACGGCGGATCGCTGGCAGGCAGGCAGTCTCCATGCGGATGGTCGCGAACGTGAATGGGGACATTCTGTGCAAGACCACCGCGCGTGAAGCCGACGAAGTGTACTAACCGCCACAAAAGTTTGAGACAGATAAGCATCGCTCAGTGTGGCAGTTGTGGCATGGCTTGGCACGGCATACGTATAGCTAAGGCTAGGAAGTCGAGACGACCCACGTTGTGACAGCAACATCGTGGTTTGTAACGGTGCACACGCTCGATGGAACGCCGCTAGCTAGTGCGACACGCACGCGACGTGAAAGATCGAAAGCGATCGGTGGCGAACGGCGCTAATTAGGCATCGATCAAGTGACACCGCTCTGGATTGCGACGGTCGGTGTGCGCGACTGCGGGTCTGCGCCGCCGGCGACGAAGCGTGAAGATCGTCGACTTCGATTAGGACGCGGGGGTCTCGGCGTGGACGTAAAGCGGATCGTGTACGGAAGGACAATGACATGGTCGGGCCGTTGAGGGCGGGTGCGACCCACATTATTACTGCATGGTCGGTGTATTGGCCAGGAATCCGTCTTATCTTTCGAAAAAAAAAAAAAAATGAAGTACGCCGGCTTCCGTAGCTACGCGAAGCGCGCGTGGAAAAACCAAAAACAAAAACGAACAAATTAGCGAAAGTCAATGCTCGGGGCAGCGTATGCGGTGTACGGCATGGTGAGCCGTGAGTGACGTTCTCGTTCCGCTTACTCGTCTTATAGCGTAAGCCTGCGATATTTTATGCGCCTGCTGAAACTCTCGAATGTCATAATTATACGTTCGGCTTTTTAATAGAAGAAAAGCGTTAACTGAGTATCTGTGGTGTGGCTCGGTTCGATACTAATAAGTGCATGATCCACGCACTTGGAAAGGGGGCTCTACTCGATGCAGATTATGCAACCAGTGGCAGCGATTACATTGATACACTTATGGCTATCTGTCACTGTCCAACTGCAACATTTCCAGATCACTTTATTCCCTGCGAAACTCTCCGGCGAAATAACTTAAGAAAACAAGTAAATTGCGAAAGTAAATGCTCTTGAACAGCAGCAACGATTGCTAACAAATTTTAGCTGTCGGTTGCTTAATTTAAGCAAACCTTCGGTTTTAAAGTTGGCGGTTTAGAGATTGTTCGTAGCTAATGCACTGGCCCACTCAGTACGTCAATCGTGACAACGTGCAATCGCCGATATGCCGATATTCCTATAACGGGCTACCGTAAGTGGCAGCTGCCTGCGTTAAATAATATACAGAAGGAGGTCCCCCTGCAGCCTAGAGCTTTGGGACCTCCTTCTGTATATTATTTTTCCTATGTATTATCTTTTTCGAATCAATAAAATCATTTCTTCTTCTTCTTCTTCTTAGCCAACAAACGCCAGCGCATACCACGTGATCCCGGTCATGCTCAGAGGTGGGCGTGTGTTCTCACGTCATGTATTCTCGGAGCGGTCAGCGAGCTGGGGTGAAATCTACAGCGGATCAAACTCACCTATATACACAGACCCACATCTGACTCCGTCTCGCTTCGTTTCACAGTCTGCCCAGAAACATTGTTGTTCGGGCCTCCATTCCCCGTTGTTTTCTTCCTTCGTTTTTTTTTCTTTTTTTTCTTTCGTTGTTGTTGTTCTTTTGCACATCAGGTATAGGCATCACGATATTTGACGTCAAAGCCAAAGCATCAGACTTAGCGCACGCGCTACCTCTGCAGACTTGCTTTGTAATCTGTCTTCTTGTCTCCTCCATGCTCGCGCAGTACGCTACCAGTTCGCTATGAACCAACAAGCCTAGAATGCTTTCTAATCTCTTTCTCCCTCTTATTCCATCCTCCTGTTGGCCCTCCTGTGTTTTTTTTAACTCTAGATTGATTAAACATAACTGCGGAAAGAAGGAAGTATGCAGGATGAAGTGTGCGTGCGTGCGTGTGTTTGTGCGAGCGTGTGTGTGTATGTCTGTAGCTTTGGAGGAGAGAGATGGATGAAATGGGAAGGGGTATAAGGATTTACAATGTAGGGATGCATGTTAAGTAAAGAAAGCTTGAAAAAATTACCCCAGAACACGGGAAAGTGTAAATCAATCGCTTGCTTCTCCGCTCTGCGAGAGAAAGTCAAAGGAGTCACGACTTCACCAGACAGGCGAGGCAAACGTCAGGCAAGTCAGACTCCGCAGAGCAAGGAAGAGAGCGCTTCGACGCGAACCGCACCAAGACTCGTTCGTCTTGACAGGAATCGTGCTCGGCTGCGCACTCTTCGCGTTGCATGCGGCAGTGTTTTTTTTTTTTACCTGGCTCAGTTCGCGCGCGTACGCGCGTGTCCCTGTTCGACTACTGCATCTTGTGACGAAGAGAACTGAAAGCGAGAGCTGTAAACGCTCCCTTTTGCAACCGCCGCTCGCGCGCGCTTTGCCGATCAACTTTCGAGTGGGAGTCATTGTGAAATATATTCTCTCCGGCGGGGTCGGTCGGGCTGGGCCCTATCGACGGCCGTGTATGCCCTGCCGGGTCGCGACTCGTTTCCCACAGCGGCTACGGCGGGCCCTTGTTTACTCGTTAACCTATTTGCGCCATCCGAGTACACAAGCCTTACGCTGCACTCTCCCAATGCGAGCACTGTGTGCCCCGAAGCCACAACAGGACGTTGCCGCGGGAAGCTGATAAGGTATGTCAATGAGCGAGTATCGCGGACGGATACCAGTCGAATGAACCGAGCTCGTGAGGAAACATGCTTTCGTCAAGACACCTCCATTCTAAGAAATTGAAATAGATATTTTTTTCTCTCTCTCTCTCTTTACTGCCAACAGCAAAGACCGCTTGAGAAGCGTTGTCTCTGTAGCTTTTGTTTATTTTATTACTCATATGGTGTAAAGCTTCTTTACGAAGCGTTTCTGTATGTGGACGAAATACCAAAGTATTTACAAAATGCAGTGTTAACAGGGTTGTTTTAGAAGCAATGAGGCGTAAGTTATGGAGTGCACTCAACCAAGCGTACGATGCCAAGGATGTATACAACAGAACGCAAAAGTTGTGTCCAAATTGGAGGTTTTAGGGTGCGCAGAATCTTTTGAGAACGACATATTCCTAACACAGATATTTGAATCGTACCAAGTTGTCTTGTTTTAATTTATGTTTCGCTGCGTACAGCAGTGACCATGGTGTTTACTGATGTTCTAAACCCCCCACCCCCCCATTCTTTGCATATAAGTACCCCGAATTCATTTGTTAATATTCGTGACAATGATCATAATGCTTTGTAGCAGTTTAGCGTCTCTGCTGCACAGAAAGTAACAACGCAAAACGCGTCTCTGTCATTTTGTTCCGAGCTCGCGAACCGTTACCAGCAGCTCACACTCGGGGAAAAGTGCTGTAGGACACGGGACGCGGCTCTACACATTTCACAGAAAGCGCGAGGCTGCGTCGCTTGCAGTCGTTGCGCAACCTAGCTCGAGCCGTCAAACCATCTCTGCTGATGTCCATCATTGTTGGAGCGCGCATCCGTCACTTGCAAGTGCGCTGTATTGCGTCGCCGGCGTGGCTAATCAACGTCATCGAAGGGTCATCAGTGTCGTGGGCTCTGGTGATGCGTGCGAGGCTCGCGACATAATAGCGAGCGACTACGCCTACGTCGACGTCGTCGTCGTGTTTACCTTCTTAGTCACCGGCTTAAGCCTCCCGCCGAACATCGAAAAAGCGGTCACCCTGCAGGATGGGCGACCCAGCGACGTGACCCGTTCATTGAGTGACCGGAAACCGGAGCGATGGGCCGTAAATCGAAGCCTGGCGTCATATGCGTCATAAGAAATGAAAGATTGAAAGAAATAATGCGTCGAGTTTTTTGTAGCAAAATTATTTCCTTTCAGTCTATTAGCAACATAAGTACTTGGGTAGCGTTCCGGCGTTCTTTATTTCTTTCATTTCTTTTCTGTCTTTTTTTTTTCTTTTGTAGACGTGTTTTTGACTCTTAAGGGTGGAAAGCATGCACACGAGTTCATGAACAGTAGCGGATAGAGCGAAAGAGACAGCAATAGAGATTTGCGATAGTGGCGTTTTTTTTTTTTAATTCCGTGCCGTAATATCCAGAGCAATAGCCCACTTAAAATTGAGAGAAAACCTAGTGAAAATATGAGGTGGGCTAACTTTCGGTGTGCGGTTAAAAAAAATAAAAAGGTTGAAAAATGAAGTATAGCAGCCAAAGAATGAACACTGTGTTATTATCACTGAATTCATTCGTCGGCAAAACCGTCGAACGAGCCGTCGATCTCACTGACAAACAAAAGGTCGGAAACTTCCTCACGCCCGATGTTCGACGTGGTTGGCAGGGCAGCGGAAGGGGAAACCGCCGAAGCAAGCCGCTCGTGGAGCTCCTCGTCTTCTGATCCATCTATATAGGGCGGTTGATATACCACACCGCATGATGGAGCGGGCGGCAACTTCCGCGCTGACGACCTCGGCAAAGAAGTCGGCGACATCTTGTCGCGATGCCTTCTGGAGATTGACGTCATTTATACCACCGCCCGAACGAAGCTTGCCCACGTCACCCGAAGGACTTCGTCACCCAAAGAGACGGTGCTACCGTCAGCGGAGGGTTATATATGTGTTTTTCAAAAACTAGAAAATCGTGTCAGAAACAGGGTTGGGTTATCTTTTTGGGGTGGGAATATCTCGGGATTTTACGGTAGTCACAACCCGCCACGGTGGTCTAGTGGTTATGGTGCTCGACTGCTGACCCGAAGGTCGCGGGATCAAATCGCGGCCACGGCGACCGCATTTTCAGTGCAGGCAAAAATGCTTGAGGCCCGTGTACTTAGATTTTAGGTGCACGTTAAATAACCGCAGGTGGTCGAAATTTTCGGAGCCCTCCACTACGTCGTTTCTCATAATCATATCGTGGTTTTGGGACGTTAAACCCCGACAATTATTACGGTAGTCACATCTTCTTAAACGTAATTTTGGAGGGTCTCATATTGCAGCGAAAGTCATTTGAGGATACACCGTTAACGTTTGTGATTGAAATTTTTGATAATCCCCGCGGGGTGGCTCAGCGGAGCGCTGCTAAGGATATGAGGGTACGGGTTCAGTTGCCGGACATGGCGGCCGCGTTTTGCGCCCGTAACGATTAAGCTGCACGTCAAAGAACCCCATGTGATTGAAGTTAATCCTAAGGACATCACATTGGCGTGCCTCATAATTATATCGTATTTTAGACACGCGACACCTGATAATTTACCTTCTGTTTACCCCTCTGTGACTACGAAAATGAACGTTGTATAATTTGCATACCGGACCGAAATTTGTGACGTGTGATGCGTTTACGTCGTCGATAACGGCTGAATATGTCTGAGTAACTCTAATCCGTGCATGAGGGTGTACGGAGAATTTTTTGTTCTACCGATCTTAAACCATATATGCCCAAACTAAACAAAAATTACAAAACAAGTATGTTTTTTCACAAAAAGTGTACTTCTACTCTCCAAAGAAAGCACAAGTTCTTTATTTACTGCCAGGTAAACACAACACTGTTTTTCAAGCCGTCTTATACATATAGGACACTGGGTATTAGGGGTGCTATGCGCGGTTGTGGTAAGCCCTGAAACGTTTCACGTGCACACCGACATCGCACTTATTCCTTTCCATGACGTCTTTCATACAAAGCACCAGTTTGTCCGGAGAAAGCGGTCGGCATTTCACGTGC
Source organism: Rhipicephalus sanguineus (assembly GCF_013339695.2). Classification (NCBI taxonomy): domain Eukaryota; kingdom Metazoa; phylum Arthropoda; class Arachnida; order Ixodida; family Ixodidae; genus Rhipicephalus; species Rhipicephalus sanguineus. The sequence goes on from NC_051181.1 coordinate 116,060,500, forward strand.
ACTTGTTCCTCTGCATGGTGTCTTTCACACAAAGCACGCGTTTGCCCGGAGAAAGCGGTCGGCACGTTGCAGCATAAAAAGCAAGCAATGTCTAGGTTTGCACATGTTGAGAATGAGGCCTGCTTGATTTGCTGTAGGTGGCGCTAGCCATCAGCTAAAGAAATAGCGATGTTAGAGTGTATCAAAGAAGCGTCCTATGTGTAGGACACTGGGCATATATGGGTTAATGAAAATGTTTTGCCGGTGTCACACGGGCACCTTTGATCGCGATCAGGGCCGATCCGGATTAGGCTCGATCCGGATCAGGTGCTGCTACACGCTCACATTTAATCGCGATCAGGCCCAATCGGGATCAAGACGATCGCGATCTGCGCATCGCGATCTAGCTCTGTGATCACGATTTGGCTGAGGTCTGCGCAAAACTCGATCCGGATTAGGCTGTACCGTATAGCAGCAACCAACTTGTTATCGCGATCAAGAAGCCCGATCCGGATCGGCCCTGATCGCGATCAAAAGTGCCCATGGGACACCGGTATTACACTACAAGCACACTTGCACGAATGAACGAGAAATACATAAACGGGTTTCTGCGACCACGAGAGAAAGCTGGTTCAAATCGTATTTCAAAAGGACAGAACAAGGAACACAGAACAAGAAAAGTACCAGTGACCGATAAATATGGGTAATGCGGCATTCCATTTCTGTTGAGAAGTTGGATGCAACCTTCGCGCTTGCTACCCGAGTTGAGCCTTGCTTCTTCCTCGTTTGATAATATGTAGAGACCACGTCTTGGGCTCAGTCAAAAGTGCTGGCCAATTTTTAAGCTGTACCTCATAAAGGGAGCGATGGTGCACTGAGCTGTTCGCTTTTATCAAACTCTCTCTTTTCATATATATATATATATATATATATATATATATATATATATATATATATATATATATATATATATATATATATATATATATATATATATATATATATATATGGTTCCGGTGTTACGTGACAGAGAGCCAGCGTTTCCTGCGCGCCGGCCGCCGTCACTTTCGATAATGGAATGAATTTCAGTATAGAATGAATTCAGATGCACTTGTTACGATATCATATAGGCTTTCTTTAGATATCTTGGCTCACATTTGTGCTCACACACCGTTTTCTTTTGTCTTCGCAGGTGCCGAAGCTGGACGCCACCGAATTCCCGTAGAGGTAAGCGGCTACTTCATCGTACCTTCCTAAGTTTACCGTATGTCACCCGGCATGACGTTGCGTTTCCGTATTGTTAACTGCGGGAATATCAGTTGCAGGCGACTCTATGGGCTACTGAAGGGCTTAAAGAGGTTTTGCGGGTCGCTTGTTAACCACGCGTAAAATTGTTGAACTTGGCTCTAAAAAAAAAAGAAGAAGAAAGCAAATAGTAGCGAAACAGAAAGAACGCAACAATTCGAGAGTAGGCATGAATTAAAAAGAAAACTGTTGTGTACTCGCCCCATATCACCGTGCATTACTTGACTTTTTAAAGTACATCGCCTCACATCGTGATGACAACGTGAACGGTGCGAACACACGAAGATGCAACCGGTAGCGCATACACACACAAAAAAGTACATGTGAAACTAAACATACACTATAGGATGTTTGCGCATCTGTTTCCGCTCTTCACGGTGTTATCAAGATTCACCACCTAGTCTGACATCAAGCTTTACTTCTCTAGTGAATTCATATCGCGAAAGAAACCAAGCCTCAAGTATGGTGTAATATTATTTCCACTGGACTCCACATTGTATAAACAAGCTTCCAAAGCAGATCGTATATCCGACAGATGAGCCGTGTAATGTGTACACTTGAATGATGGACGCTGCTGTAGTATGCAGTTTTTTTTAAATATTGGGTCCACCTTAATATAAAACTACTTCCGTATACAGACGACATTGCTATGCAAAGCTTCCTATCTCGAAACCCGTGACAAAATTGATCCAAAGCCCTCCACTACGGCGTCTTTAATAGCGCCTGTACGGTATTTCAAAACTTTGAGCCGCCCTCTCATCCATCAAACCGACATACAAATAAAGCCTTGCTATTCTTCATGTGCTCAGTGTAGGGATTGCGCTTGCTTGGGTTGTGTGCCTATTCAAACTCCGTTGTCTATTGGGCTTCGCGATAACGTTAACATCGCCACAGCCGTGGTGCGTTTTGCAGAACAGGTGATAAATTCAGCGCTACTATACTCGGGCACATAAAGAAAAAGAATAAGAACGTTACTACTTTGGGACGGTTCTTGTAGGTGTACAACGAGCGCTAAGAATCCGTAATATCTAAAGAAGAAAAAAGTTGTTCTAAGATCGGCGCCTTAGGACGTCGTTGTCTATTGATGTTCATTTCTGACTGCTATTTTCTTTCGTCATCCATCCGTGCTTTTTTGCTCTTATTATAAGGTAGAGAAAACGCATAGACACAGGAAAACTTTTCACATCCGCAGACCAGAAAAAAAATACCGCTACCTATATTTCGACCGTTCACGGTCTCGTCCCCTGCAAATCTTCACCACTAGCTATCAATCTCCCTTAGACATCACAGCATCTCGCAGTGCGGAACACTGCCTCTTTTTCAACCTCGGTGCATACTTCCCCGTTTTTTGCTTTACAGCGAACTTCACTGCAACCTAACATCACATTCCCGGATCATGACTGTTATTAGCAACTCGTGAAGGCTAGTTGTCAACTTGTTCCCGCCCCGAACGAACGGACTTCGCTGTTCGATCGCTCCTGCCTCGTTATGCCGCAGTAGCCTCACTGCGGTGACTGCATGGTTGGCGGAGATTCACCCATCTGTAGTCTATCATCGTAAGTAAGGACATACGTCCTTTGTACCACCACGAAACGTGACTGGACAGTCTACACACAAGTGAAGCCTTGTCTATTTTTTCTTCCCGCGATATTTCCAGCCGGACCCTCTCACCCCCACTCCGCGCGCGCGCGCACGCACGCACGCACGCACGCACGCACGCACGCAACACACACACCACACACACACACACACACACACACACACACACACACACACACACACACACACACGCACGCACGCACGCACGCACGCACGCATAGATAGATAGATAGATAGATAGATAGATAGATAGATAGATAGATAGATAGATAGATAGATAGATAGATAGATAGATAGATAGATAGATAGATAGATAGATAGATAGATAGATAGATAGATAGATAGATAGATAGATAGATAGATAGATAGATAGATAGATAGATAGATAGATAGATAGATAGATAGATAGATAGATAGATAGATAGATAGATAGATAGATAGATAGATAGATAGATAGATAGATAGATAGATAGATAGATAGATAGATAGATAGATAGATAGATAGATAGATAGATAGATAGATAGATGCTGTGATTCCTGCAACATGGAACAAACGATAGAGCATGTATTATGTTCCTTGCGATCGTTTTAACGTCGAAAGCGATAGTCATCAGAACGTGTTAAGCGAACTAAACCGTAGACTATTTTCCTAGCAAGAGATCCTTGGACCGCGGACCTACGCGTCGCATGCTTGCAAGGCTACGCGGCCATTGTTACTATACTTAACATCAAGTGGCCTCGCCGATTGATTGCAGGCGCAATGGACAACCACACGTGTCCTGAACAAATAGCACCGCTTTCCTTCTTTCTTTCTCTCCCCCTCCCCCTCTTTCTTTTGATCCCTTAATCTCCTTCACCAGCTTAGGATAGAAAGCAGGCGCACTTCTGATTAGCCTCTCTGTCTCCCCCCACCCTTTCCGCTCCTCTCGGAAAAAAGTGAGACCCGCTAATGCTGCCACCATATAGACGGCAATCGAAGACTCGTCTTCGAGCTTATGCATATCGGCGGAGCTACCACGCTTAGCGGTTAAACTGTCACGGCGGGTGCACAGCAAACGACGTACCACATTACATATTCATACTGACGTCGTCATCGTTCGTTTTTAGAAGACAGCATTACTTCGCTGAATCACCAATGACAACAATGACCTTTACGTTTGAATTAAGCGCGCTTCGCTTACGTGAAGTTTTTTTTTTTTCTTTCCGCTAACGTCAGCTAGTGTAGTCCCAGCCGCGGCGTACTGCAAGTACTGCTGCTTTGCGACTAGCAACGGGATACAGCGAGGCCCCTGGACGAGCATTCCAAACGTTCAGCGCAAGCGCAGGCCGCGTTTTATTAGCAATTCGAGGAGTGTTTGCTTTTGTGAAGCAAGCATTTGCTTGGCAGCGTCGTTATGTAACCAGCGGTATGTCCGCCGCTTAATCTCAAGCGGTGATCGGCAGTAATTAAAATACAAGCGCGGTCAAGGACAAAAGCTTGCGGAGCATATGGCCGTAAAAATTAAGAGAGAGAGAGAGAGAGAGAGAGTAAACGTTTATTTTGAACAAGCGCCTCTGCGCCCTACGTAGGCGGCCTCCTTATTCCAGGTAGCCGCAGGTCATAGCTATCTCCCGCGCCCGTTCGATCAGGCTGCTCTCTATTCAGGTCTGGGTCTGACAGCTTGGCCTCCCAGTGTTCTTCGGTCAATGTTTTGGTGGTTACGGCGCCATCTTTTCACCCATATCTCCACGCCATGTGCCTTGGGGTGTTTTCGACGTCCTAAAACGCAAATAATGCTGAGTGGAGGAGATTCGGTGCAACAGAATGAATGCCGGGGAAGTGAAAAATTAAGAGGAACGAAGAGCGGAAGAGGCTGGTTGAAGTACGACTCAAGGCAGCGCATACTGTACTTGCACTCTTTCGCGGCTGCAGAACGAAGTTGTTGCAGGAAGCATATCCCAATACTTTTCATGTTCCTGCCCCCTCCCCCCCCCAAAAAAAACGATGTTTTAAGACTCCTGCCTACTTCTTACCATCTTTTCCTCCTTCATTTCCTTCCTCACAGTTGGTGAGCCGCGATTCCTTAAAAGGCCGCAGAAGTAGTGTGTTTTCGTCACCTCACTTACCCTCCCAAGCTGACGAGATTGGCATGATGAAAAATGAAATCATATGTGTAGTGGGTAATAGGTTCACAACATTTACACAGCACAATGCACGCCACCTAACTCAACAAACTAACTATCTCATTGAGACAAATGCCTCTAGAAAATTTAAAAGAACCCAGTCTAAATACTACATAGTCTAGAATAACAGAGAACTGAGCTAGTTGGTAAGCATTCCTGTTAAAGAGACAGGGCGTGCAAACAAGGACACAAGGGAGAAGTCAAGGCACGCCGGCGTTTGTGGTGTCTTGACTTCTCTCTTGTGTCCGTGTTTGCACACCATGTCTCTTTAACATGACTACATAGTCGAATCACGATTTCCAGAACGCGCGCGCAAGGCCGATCGGGAGCACAATCTTTCAATGGGCCGATACTTCTCGTCACGCTGAAGAGCGTGGGACTCGGGGAGACAGGAAGAAGCGAGCGGAACTTGGAGCCGCGTGCGAGGGCCTGTACAACCGGTCAGCGGTAAACAAGCGAGTCGCTTCCGGGCGGTGATGGGCTGTGTGCGAGCATTGCACTTCCGTTTGCCGTATAGGACGATGGCCGAAAAGCGTAACCTTTACGATTCAGACGTAAAGGTATACGGTGGTCGTGCGGAGCCCACGCGTTCGGCGCCGATTCGTTACGCTCCCGGGGTTCTCCCTCTCGGCACGACGCCTGTCGCTTACCTGGACCTGCGAGGTGTACGTATTCTTAGCGTTGCCGCAAGTCGGGGCTGAGCCGTTGAAGGGGGCGATGCGATACGCGTTATGTTGTCCTCGGCCTTTCACCACGCTTGACCTCGTTCACACTATCGAGGTTCTTATTGTTTGTTGTATATGTAACCAGAACGACAGCTTGTGGAGAGCTTGTCAGCGTGCTGACCGTCCCAGATGCTAAGGGGGGCGTACGAGGCATCTGAGTTTTATACGCGTGTAATCCTCAAGGAATCTGTACAAATATCGTTTATTAACAATCACGAATAGCGTAAAGGAGACGAGAAAGCACTAAAGAGGAAGCAAAACAGACTATCAATCTTAAGCTGACACCATTCAGATTATAGCCGCGTTTATGGGCATGGAGAACGCTTCGCATATAACACGCCGTTGTATAAAACTTACTAAACGTTATTTGTTCATTTACAATACATAAATAAGCGTTTCTTCCTTGTGCCTGTCACTGCGACGCGAACGAATTACTACTTAGAGAAACTTGTCATTCTTCTTAATCTAGCGGATCTTTTATATGTGAAACTCAGATAGTTTCGTATAACAGAAAGCTTCGCAGCTGAAGCAAACGTTATCCTATAGTCGAGCATAGAGTTTCCTACAATACTTACTAGAGGGAACTCTGGCGCTAGTGTCTATGGGAGCTGCAGTGCATCGCGCTTCAGCCAGCATGGGAATCATGGGTAGTACACGGATTTGTCTAAACTTCGTTCTTTCGGCTCCGTTTGGCTCCGCGTCGCCTGCATCCGCTTTGTCGCAAAGCGAAGTTCAGCAAAAATCAGCAGGTTTCACTTCACCACTTTAACTTCTTTAGGCTCACCGATTCAAATCTGGTCACGAAGTTCACAACGATCCATTCTTTTATCCGAAAGAAAACCAAAACATAGCAATATACAAAGCCACGAGTGCGTTCGAAGCCCACAAGCACGAGGACTAGGCAAATCCGTGTACTACCCATCATTCCCATGGTGGCTGAACGATCGCAGCGCCAGAGTTCCCTCTAGGTCAATTTAGGAAACTCTATGTAGTCGAGGAACCTATTACTGAGCACTTTTTCTGGGCAGTCACATGACTCACTAAGCATGCAAGCAGGTTATATAGTGAAGGACCGGGACATGATGAATTAACGGACAACTGAAAGTGAGAACACCAATACACCAAGCGATTTCTGCGTAAGTCCGCAAGTTAACTGGGTCCTCATTAATCAAACGAAGAAATGGTCATTCAGTGTGCAAGTAATACGAATTTCCCGACGCAACTCATAGATCACTGTTCCACGGAAAGAAAACTTTGAAAGTGAAAAACTTCGACCCAGTTCCAAGACCGTTGGATTCGAGCTAACAAGAAAGACAATGTGCTGCCAATTTTCGTACGTCCTCATAAGGGGAACAGCGGCCAAAGTCGGAGGGCAAGAAAGACAAAACAGTGCTTTTGTGCGTCTATTAGACTCAAAGCCACTCTCCCCACCAATTTGCGCCGCGATGATTAGAGTACTGCGTCATCAAACTAATACCTAGTCGTTGTTCGATATCCTTGGATCTGAACAAACAGGATGGTAATGTCTTGCTCATTTTCATGTGTCCATTAGATTCAAAGCAGCTCTCGCCATCTCGCATACGCTCCTCCATCATTACAGCAGAACGCGTCACCAAAACGAACACGTTGTCGACGCCCAATACTATGCGGTCAGCAACTAACTCTGATTAGGTCACGCACGCCGTCATTTGCCCGAGCCTCGCCATATTTATTTCGTTTCGTTATAAGAAAGCCTTATCTGTCTCCATCACATCGTTCGATCGGCGGCAGAGAATTGCGGACCCCATGATCTCCAACGAATTACCGCTAAGCTGATAAGCGTCGTTGATAGGGTTGGCAAGACAGAGAGAGAAAATGAATGACAGGGGCCACGACATGCAACCCTATACGGCGCGGTCTTGTCGTCGATCAACGACGCAGCTCGCAGCGTCGCCCGCGGAGTCCTATAGCGGCCGCGTCGTCGGTCTCCGTCGATACGTCGTGCAGTTGCTGGCAGCCGGGCTGTTGTCGGTACGACCTCGTCCGCGTTCCACAAAGGCCTTTTTACCGCCTCGCTCTCACCTTCTCCCAACCATGTAGCCCCGCTTCGACGTGCACTGCCAGCGCTTTCCAGCGGTATACTACAGAAAGAGAAGCCGTATACGCGAACAACAGCATAAAGACTGTATAGCGAGCGCAAAAAAAACCGCGCCGATAAGAGAGTAAGCCGGCACCCTTTGCCTGGAGGTATATAGTGTAGACGAGGCTGTTACGGCAGCGGCAGCGGTTGCATGCAACCTTCCAAAGGCGCGAGGAAGCGGCGTCGCTTTTTTATTGTTTTCTGATGCACGCAGCCCGGCTGTGTGTGTGTGTGTTTTTGTGCGTGTGTACGTGCGCGATTGGGACACTTCATTAGGAATACTGAGACAGACCGCTTTTCGAACGTGGTGTAGCTAGAGTAAAAAAAAAGAAGGGGGGGGGGGGATTGAACTCGCAGATCAGTGAGCCGATCACCCCCCAACTTCTACGATGCCCGTGATAGCGAAGAACGACGGTGGCGAGAGGTTATATGCACCGCGCGTGCGGCGGTATATATACTGCGTACTTAAGCACGGACCTGCAAAAAGAAAGACAAAAAACCGGCTACATTGGCAAGCCGCGCTTTTTTTTTTCTTCTTTGTACTGTTCATTTTCGGATTGTCTGATTTTTCTTAGTGTGGCCTTCCGTGGCGAGGTTTTCTTTTCTTTTTTTCTTTTTTGGTGCGCAGGAAAAGGGTTGGTCTTTTTTTTATTTATTTTTTTTATTATTCTTCTGCTCGAGTTGCGAGGTCGTATTTGTAGAGGTAGCAAAGGTTCCTTCAGCAGCTACGGTTTATCGACAGGATGACCTCAGCAAAAATAAAAAAAGCGGTTGGGGGGGACGGGGCTGAGACGCTTTCTTACGGGAAAATACTTTTTTTTTTATCGGGGTCATCATAAAAGCATAAGTCTGAAAATTTTGAACAGGTTCACGAAATTTTGCATTCTCCTTAGTTATAATTTGAAAGGCTCGTTAAATCGCACGCCGCTTGTCTTTATATATTACTCTTAATCATGTCCTGCGTGGAATTCTGAGTATAGCCTGGAAACTAGACTAAAATATTCAGTTTTGTGGCTATAGCTGACATTTTGCAGGGGCCTGATTACGAGGATAGCGCTTACAGACCATTGGCTCTCAGCATTCCGCTTTGATTTTTTTAAATTTTATTGTTACTCTTTCTTTTGTACACTGGTTTCCCTGCATTCAACAAAGCATATTCATTTATGACTGAAATAGCCGATAGCTCCTAGTGCAATGGCTCCGGTATCGAGGAGACTATCACACACTAGCTGCGCTGTAGACCCGTCTTTTGAAGATTAAAATACTTGACCTCCGCACGGCTGTAGATTGGATAACGTAAACGCTTTCACTGGGAACAGGATTTCGGGGCCGTGGTCCTGCGCATTGCAGTTGCGAAAAGCAATGAAAACGCTGCTGGTATATCTGGAGGCTGCTATAGGCTAAATGACCGTCTGCGACATCGAGCACAGTGTTGTTACTATGGCAGCTTCGTCGACAGGCGTCTTTATCTCCTCCTATGAGCCTCTTCCTACGCTTCCTGCTGATAGGTTGCTTACATTATTATTGTTTGGTGATTATCTTCTTCCTTTTTTCCTTTTTATAGACTGCGCAAGTATTTATTGCGCCGTTTTGACGAACGAACATTTCTTTTAAGTCAGCGCTGTTGTTTGAGTCCTCTTTCTTTTTGTGGTGGTCCGTCTTTTGCGCTGCTTGTTATGTAGTTTTGAACTTAGTTTAATTTTATTCCTTTATTGATTTCCCTTCGCGCGAGCGATGAACATGGGAGGCGATTAAATTGAGAAGAGAATGAGGTGCAAAGAGAGGTCCATTCTTTGAGGGGGTAGCCAAACTAGTGTGTCCACCCACTCACCTGTCCGTAGCACGCCCTCGACAATCAAACTACAGAAGCCAGTTGTGCGGACGTTAAGGTCCACAGCCCACGGGTATACTAAATAGCAGTAACGCGACCTTGTTTAGCTATGTTACAGTATGAGGCAATCTTACACTGCGTGCCAAACCGTCTGAAGGGCACACATCCTTCATCCCGTGTAGCTGGCGACTGGACTCAAGCGTTTTCTTGGCGTTCTTGCCGCCCTCTATGATCGAATGACTCAGTCAGCAGCCAACGCCCTGTCATTAGGTGTAGTTTTGTATAGGAGCCGACTTGCTAAATCCCTAACCCATTTGGCAGTGTTATTCTAAGATTTTTGGAACGACCACACAAAGAAAGAGATTGAGTTTCCGCAGGCATTCGGTTTGCTTGTATGCTTTAAAACTTTTTAAGTCGAGCTGTATTTTTCGCATTCGCAGAGCGGTGCAGCTGCGCTGTAGGTCGTGTTCATGACAGACACTTGTCGGAACTAACAAGTCGATTTCGTCTGCCTAATCAGCCACCGAAGCCGATGACGACGAAGGCACGATTCCAACTCATAGGATCAACATGCTTGTTCAAGCGGCCTCAGTATTAAGTTCCGTGTTTTAAGGCGAAAGCCTTAGATGCTTTATCAAATGCGAAAATTGACCGTCGGCGGCGTCGACACGAGCGATGTAACGAATCGTCATCATGTAATGACGTCACCACAGGACGTCACTATGACGTCGCATCCCGTGATTACTTCACCGCTTGACATCATGACGTCACTATGACGTCACACAATGTTACTTTACGTGGCGATGTCATCACATGACATTGTCGCTTGGTCAAAGGCGGGCCGATCACGGAGGCAATGCAAAACTAGGTTAGGTGCAGAAAGCCTTCAATGCCTCCGACCTTGGAGGCAGTGCAAAAACTCTTTATGTGCGGAAAGCTTTAGTAAGGGGTGGGGATCGAGTGAGAATAAAAAGAAGAAGATGGATTTCACCTTCGAGACGTCTTAGGCGAAGGCGTAAGGGACCCTGTGAGTTTTTTTTTTTATTTATTCCCCTGTGTTACGATCCTACCCAGCCCGTGAGTGGCGAGTGTCAGTGATCGCTTGCCTGTGATCAGTGACTGTTCCATTCTCATCTGTCTAGCTCGCCTTCCTCCGTCTCGCTGCGCAGGGTACTAAGCTACATTTTCGATACTAGTACGTAGTTCATGTCCAAGTCTTTCTTATCTCTCTCACGTTCGCCTTATCACGTTCGCCTTATCTAGGGCTTGCTACTGTTGGTCCGGTCCTCAATCACCACCGTTGTATCTGTCCATCTCTGTGCGACTCAGGCGGAACCTTCTCGCCCAAACGGCAAAAAGTTGTGGTCCAAACGCGCCGTTATATAGCGCTTTGGTATGCACGAAACTTGATAACCGTTACCTTTGATACGAGGACCACCGTATATAGTTAATAAAATAAGTGCGCATGAACGATTTGCTGATTGAGGTTAGTGAACGTTAAATAGGGCTGGTCAGGTGATTTAAGCGCAGATAACTGGTGCTTAAATAGAGAAACAGTATGTAGGGCCGAGTGGAGTGAAATATAGCCTAAAGCAATGGATTAGTGGACGGGTGGAAGTCGACGAGGTTAGGTTACCTTGATAATTGCACGGGCCAGCTTGCTTCATTACATAGTGATTGAGTCTAGCAAAGAGAGAGAGAGAAGAAAACGGGAGAGAGGAAAGACAGGGATGTTAACCAGTTTGGCATAACCGGTATGCTACCCTGTACAGGGGGAAGGGATGGGGGAGATTGAAAGAAGAGTAAAGAAAGAGAGAAAGAGAGGGGAACACACACGCACACACATAACGTCACAGCGCAGAGCGGCAGTCTTGTGCGGTATGCGGCATCATTAAAAAGTCTACAGCCGCTCGTGTAAGTCTGTTGTCCTTAGGAATTTGAGCAATGCCTTGGTTGCTTGAACTCTCGATGACTTATCAGGATGACATTGGAGAATCGTGTCTAGTGTCAACGGTCTGTTGTGAAGATGAGCGAGAGCGAATACCAGGGATCGTCTCTGCGCAGTGTAGCGAGGACAGTCGCAGAAGATATGTTGCAAGGTCTCCTCGGTGCTGCAGGCGTCGCAAAGAGCGTTGTCGGCCTTCCCTATTCGAAACGAATATGACTTCGTGAAAGCCACTCTTAGCCATAAGCGGCATAGCAGAGTGGCCACTCTTCGGCGGAGTCCAGATGGTATTTGAAGTCGCCGCAACTCGTTTAGGTAGTGTTGCCGATAGTTTTGGCTTCTTGACGTATTCAGTGTTGAGTGCGAAATATTCTTTGCGATCCTTTGAAGCATGGCAGCAGCATCAGACCTCGAAAGCGGTATAGCCTCTTCCTTGTCTCCTTGCAAAGCTGACCGAGCAGCATTATCGGCATGTTCGTTGCCAAGCACACCGCAGTGACTTGGCAACCATTGAAATGTCGCTTGGTGTCCATTCTCGAATGACGTATGAATGAGGTGTCTTATCTCGAATACCAGTTGTTCGTATGGTCCACGCCGCAGGGCTGACAAGAGAGATTGTAGGGCTGCTTTGGAGTCACTAAAAATTGACCATCGCTGCGGTTGTTCGCGATTGATAACACAAAGTGCAGCGCGAAGAGCTGTCAGTTCAGCAGCCGTTGATGTTGTTGGGTGGTCGGTCTTAAAACTCAAATAAACTATGGCCGTAGATAAAACACAACACCTATTTCATTTTTTGTGAGTAACAATAGCACGCAATTATGCAGGCCCAACTGCACTATTAATATGTGAAGCAAACGCTTGTCGATTACGGTAATCTAAAAAATACGGAGCGCGAAATTCCGGACCAGTACTTAGAAATACATCTTACACTAGAATAGTTCACAAGAGAAAGTTTCAGCATATCCTAATCACTAGCGAAGGTAACCTGCCAACGGCAAATATCACGCAAGAAAAGCTTTATGAATTCGGCCCCCGGTTTGTAAGGTCACTACGACATTATCGACGCTTGTCATATGCTGTACTACTTATTTGAAAACTCTTTTCAGATTGTAGTAGGAGCGAAGGGACCTATTTCAGCACTACGCATTCAGTCATAGGCTCAAGTCACGTGTAGCGCATCCAGCTGAACATCGCCAGCGAAGCATCCACACCAGGGCATGCTTTCACTTTGCGGTTACTCTGACGAACTTGCTTTTTGTTTGTGATTTTCACAAGAGACTTTTCTCGTATAAGTTCGTACCGCTGGCGGAACCAGTTCGAGGGGTGGTGTTCAATCCCCCCCCCCCCCAAAAAAAAAATTTTTTTTTCAATTTTGCACGTGTATGCGTACACGCACGCATTCAAACGAACGCACGAACATACATAAAGTATGGCCGCATCCCCCCTGCACCCCCCCCCCCCTGAAGAATATTTCTGGCCGCGCCTTTGCTTCGTGCGACATTACGTACCGGAGAAAATGTGCTCACTTTCTTCAGTACTGCACGCTTTTCGTTACACAGTTGTTCGACTTTCAAAGAGCGGACACTTTCAGTTCTCATCCTTCGCATTTGCGAAGCAAATTTTGCGACCATTCTCCGACTACAATCCTGACTCGTAAAAAAAGCTATGAGCCGCTATCTAGACAACGGAGAATAGGCTCCGGCATATTCCCATCGCGTACCGCAGAGCGCATCCCTTTAACGATAGCTGTTAAACACTGGAGAGTGGCTAACGCGTAATCTCCTGTGGCTTTGCTCTCTAATGCTAAACTACACCTTCACATCCCGTGTCGCTCGGTGTGTACAAAGCGCAGGCTCCATTTCGCCGCCGCGCTTGTGAACACAGAGAAAGCTGTTCCCGGGTCAGAGCTATAAATTTCTCGGTCGCCATATAGTGGGCCCGTATAAGAATGTCGGTCGCGGCCTTCCAAGGCCGGCACTCACGGCGCTCGGTTTATTACTCTTGAAGCGAGCGCGAGCGAAACAAACGTCCCGACGTCGCTTCTCTGAGAGCGTTTACACTGCCATACGGACTCGGCTTCGACGGCGTAGACGCGTTTCTTTCTTTCTTTTTTCGGAGATGGAGCACGCGGATAAAGTCGAGTCAAGCGAAGAAATGTCTCTTGTGAGTTCCTCATAGTGGGCTCTGATAAAGGGGGCACATTCCAATTAGTAAATCTCGGCGTTCCCATTCCTGTCCCGTGCGGGAGTCTGCGGAAAGCGACAGAGCCGAGATAAGAAGAAGCTTAGTGGTGGTCTGCTCTGCTACTTCGAGGAGTCGAAAGGTGAGCCGAATCATTGAGCTGTATGCTTCAACGCAGGAGGAGGAAGTGGCTATGAAAAGTGAGTGAGTGAGTGAGTGAGTGAGTGAGTGAGTGAGTGAGTGAGTGAGTGAGTGAGTGAGTGAGTGAGTGAGTGAGTGAGTGAGTGAGTGAGTGAGTGAGTGAGTGAGTGAGTGAGTGAGTGAGTGAGTGAGTGAGTGAGTGAGTGAGTGAGTGAGTGAGTGAGTGAGTGAGTGAGTGAGTGAGTGCATTAGCGCGCGCATTCTCAAACATGCGTAAATATATAAAAAAATAAACCTAACTTAATTTCTGGAGCACACGAACAATACCCTGCGGAGAGCACAAGGAAAGAGCTACGACATTATACCTGTGAGCACCTCGATGATACGAGATGTATATCGTATTTGATTACTCATTACTTGCTTACTTGACAACCTTTCTTCTTTTTTCTTTGTTTCTGCTTATGCGGATGTTTTTGTTACTTCTCCAACATTCATGATCTTACGGGAGATGAGACGAGCGAACCTGCGCAAAGTGACTGCATACTCGAATGACATCTATATTCCGCAATTGAATGGCCTTTGCGTTTACAAAGACACGTTGATCAAACTTTCTGCCCGCTATACTGGTGACCTCGCTGTCGCTCTCCAAAGAAGTGTACATACAAGTAAGAATATGATTAAAGAAAGGGAAACGCGGTCATCACCCTCCGGGATCTCGCGCATATTAGCGCATGTTATTTCTGCCTGAAACGACTGCCGTTCGCTGTGCCGAAGGTCGTAGTATCGAGAACACCCCCAAGGTGCTACGCCTTAGAAAACGCCATTTCGTCGTCGATCCATTTCTCTTCCATTCTCTTTCCCTGAACGGCAAGCAGCTGACAACCGAGCCGCGCCCAGCATTATTTTCTTAATACCTTCAGTGTCACCTTCTCTTTTTGTTCGCCGGCGTTCCATTCACTTCTTAATAGGCTTACTTTATTCTTGCTTCGTCATCCATTACACACGGCACCACACACAGAAAACCCTTGTTGGAATGCGAGGGGGCACGGCATAAAAGGTTCGCGCCTTCAATCACTCTTACGGTTTTCGATTATTCACTCTCATTCTCCCGACCTTTTATCTCCTTATTTTGCTCTGCGTAATTCATTCGGACACCGATTCCTTCGGTTCAGCGTGGCCCACATGCAATCCATTTCGATGCTCGCGCATTCCACTCTACGCATGCGGGCGTATAGTCCGGCATCTGGCCCGTTTAGCGGCAAAGGTGTGCGGTTAACAGTTATCTCGAAGAGTTAAAAAGCGAGGGCGTTCGTCAAACTGTTCGCGGTTTTGCCTTGTCACCACCTACTTGGCATTAACGCTGTCACTTTAACGTGCTCTTCATAACAGCAAGAACGCCGCCCCTATAGGACAGGCGGAAAAACCTAATTTAACGGTACGTTTTCCGTCCTCTATTGTTACCAAAGCTGGGGCAGTCTTTTTCTCAGTTCAGCTTGCGTGTCGAAGGCGGCGCGGTCAATTGTGTAGTGCACGCACCGCGATTTGCATACGGAAAACCGGAAGTTCCGAGGCACGTTTCGGCGGCTTTACGGGCGGCGCGCAATTCATCTTCGCGGAGACGCCTCCTTAACCACCGCCACCTTCGTTTTTGCGGCTGGGAGGAGTTGCACACAAGCTGTAGTTGCACGCTGCAGGTGCGTGACGCGGGGCGAAGTTCAGCTTTCAAATCAGAGCGTGCAGCGTGCCGGCGCCGGCTTCTCGCTTCCTCGGAGAGTCCTGGCTTGCGCGCCGTTCCCTCTTTTAACTAGAAGCACTCCGCGGGCATGTCTTTCTTTTCGAGCGCCGATGACGTCTTTTGTGAGAAGAAAAACGAGGCATTGTTGGAGACGGAGAATTGACGAGGTCTTTTTGAGAAGGCTAGAAGACGACTAATAGAGGTCCCGAGCCGTATATAGAGGTTAACGCGACGTTTATGGTATGTACGCGTGCAGCTGCTGCAAAAAGAAACGATCACTGTTGAGTGAAATGGTCTTCAGTGGCTTGAGGCCTTCCTCTGATGCATTGAAAGATCTCTTTTCAATGGGACGAGGGTGTACAGAAAAAGTAATATAGAAAAAGAAAAAATACGAGCCTGC
This sequence comes from Rhipicephalus sanguineus, assembly GCF_013339695.2. Taxonomy (NCBI): domain Eukaryota; kingdom Metazoa; phylum Arthropoda; class Arachnida; order Ixodida; family Ixodidae; genus Rhipicephalus; species Rhipicephalus sanguineus. The sequence continues at coordinate 116,076,623 of NC_051181.1, forward strand.
TTCCAAAATGCAGGTCACCGTTTCTGACGGGAACAATCGAAATGCGCAGCGCATTTTTCTCCCGCTGGTTTTGAAGAGCGCGCTAGAGCGTGCGCGCGAATTCTCAAGGCCAATCATCCCGATCACGCGTCGAGCGGTTCGGCAACGCTCCAATAGTCTGCTACGCAGTCGCACACAGTGTATACATGCGGCGCAGGGTACGCGGAAAGGCGCGGCCCTGTGGGCCGTTCCTCTGAGCCACTTAGCTCTACGCGATCTTTGACGCGTGCGTGAATGCTTGTGCCGTATGCCGTCCTGCAATGCACGGCCGCCTGGCGTCTGCATGCCTTCGAAGCCCATACGGCACGCGCATATGCTTTTGCAAGTCACTTCGCGCACTTTTTACTCAGGCGATCCCCCGTGGGAGCCCCTCAGCGGGCGGCCTGTGTTGAAACAAAGGAGGCGGTGAATTTGAACAAGCTGGGCTCCGCGGCGTCCCAGTGTTCTTGGTATGTTACTGCCCATTGAGAGACATGGCACCGCTCCTGAGAAAGGGAGGGCAGAGGAGGGGGGCACCCCGTTGTCTGAGGACCCTTATTTTTTTTCCTCTTAGCGTCCGATAGCTGTGGCGGTGCTTAAGCGTTACGCTATGCGCCAGCGCACTGTTTGTTCTCTGTATATACTTGGTTGGGCCTTGTATAGGCGTTGGTCGTTGCATAGTTTACGTCTCGTTTTCCTCGGCCGGCTGCATTGTTTAAACTATTGAATAATGCTCTTAGAGTTTTGCTGGAACGACGCGGACAACGGTAAACAGGGCCGGGCGGTGTCCTGTGGCTATACATCGCTCTCAACTGAGCTAAAAAAACAACGAAGGCATTTGGGAGCCCTGAAATAAAACCGTAATGTGTTACGTACGCCTATCTTATACACCATGTATGTGCATGGGTGGCAAGGCTGGCCCACCCTCTGTTCCGATCTGGCATTAGGGCAGCTGTGTGCAGCTGGACAGAGTGCATAAACTTTCACTTTGATACTCTCTGATCATGTATTTACCATCAAAAGCCTTTCCTTCATCGGATGTATTTGACCTCGCCAGTGCCGCCACGTTTGAGTGAATGTCATTGGCTATGTAGTCTTGCGTGTCTTCCTCAACTTTCGAACGATGGAGTTGCCAACGTCACCCCCAGCGTCAATACTGTAGCTCCGTATCACCAAACTGAGATCTGTGCTTTACTGCAGGTAACGAGCTGCTAAGAGTATTGTCGCGCAGCATCGTTCACACATTAGGGTTTGAACTTTACCATTCCATCCTTCCAGTCTTTGGAATTGTGCGTCCTCGCGCAAGGCACGCCAAACGAATTCAGCGTCTGTACATAATCCCGTTGGCTCCATGCGCGCTTTTTCCTTCACTGCCTTCATTGTCTAACGGCCGCCCGCAGCGAAAAGCCGTAAATAAACGAAAGACAGCTACAACGACTCGTACTTTAGAAGACCCGTACACGCGTTCACACGCGTCCAATCCCGCCCACTCACTCACACAAACCTTTTAGGATAGCTTCGAGGCTTTGCCGAGAGCCGTTCTCGAATTTGATTCAGCCTCCGCAATGTGTATACACTTCAGACATTTCGTTATCGGTTGCCTCGAAGCTGAAGGTGTTGTCTTTCGACGCTTTGATCACGTGCGGAGATGACGCTAGCTGCTGTGTATGCAGGGTCGGGGTCGTTCGAACTTTTCCTTCGGTCTGTGTACGTTCAGTCTTTGGTGATCTTTTTTTTTTTTCGTTTTTCCGGCTATGGCGTTTGCTTAGCGTATAATCTTGTTGTACACGGTGGGCCCAGTGCTGTCAACACGGCCCGTCAGACATGTGCAAGCGGTCCGCCTTCTTCACGCCCTCTTGACCAGCGTTTGCTTGACGCCTGTGAAGTCAGGCGAGGCGAAGGCCGCCTGGTGGCACCAAAGGCTTGACTGCCTAAGCGGATAAACGCGAAGCATAAGTAATCGATCAGTGGAGGTCGACACACACACATGCATGCCTGTATTGGCTGTGTGCCTTTTTGTACATACGTCGCGACTTTGTTCGACGCATACTCTTGCGGCTGAGTGGCGTTTCTTTTCTTTTCCATTGTCGACGCAGTTGTGTGCGCTTCGAGCGTGGCTGTGGTACATGTGAAACAAAGGACACCGGTGACCTCTATACGGGAGGTGCCTTGCACAGGCTTATCGCGCCGTGTCTGATGAGATTACGTCGATGCATACAAGTCTCGGCGACCTCTGATGTCATTGCGTAGCCGTGATCCCAGAAGCAACCACAAAAGAAAGAAATTTCCTGGAAGCGCCTGGGAGATTGAATGTAACGCCAGGTTGCGAGAGCGTGGTCAACCAGACGAGAAGTCAGGTTCAAGTTTACCGTTGTAGCTTTTATTTTCTTTCAGCGTTTCAATCTGCGTAAAGATTCCTCGTAGTTTCTAGGACACATAAGCTTTCTTTGAAGACACTGTCTATTGAGGTTTTGCGTGTCGCCGCATCGTGTTTCGAAGTTGGCTCGTATGGATTAAGCACGGGCTGAACTTCCCGGTATGTTGTCATGTTTCAGAGAAAGCCGTACGAAAGGTTGGGGCTGCGCGACCAGTAGGGGTAGAGAAGTCGATCAAATGTTCGGATAGCCTTGTTTGGTCACCACGTAGAAATTACGTAAGGGTTTCTAAGGACGAAAACAGCTACGCTAATCACACTCAGTTGCGTAGAATCTGGTTAACTGTTTCGGTTGACAGATTTCAACTTCCGCGTTTTATACATGTTCTTTATTTGTTATAGCTCTATCTGTTCATAAAGTCTGTATAGCCAGAGAGAAAGGCAAGGGAAAGGCAGGGAGGTTAACGAGGTTGCACCCGGTTTGCTGCCCTGCACTGGGGGGGGGGGGGGGATAGAGGAAGGAAGAAGGAAAGACAGGACGCTCGCCTGCCCCCGATGCACAGAGCCCCAGAATGCAGAATTCTGCCGAGCAACTGCACTGAAATGTAACAACTGCCATGGATCGCATGAGGCTTCTTCAAGAGACTGTCCATTAATGAAAACAGAACGGAGCGTATTGGAACAGGTGGTAAAGGATGGCTTATCACACAAAGAAGTCGCTGATGTTGTCAGAAAGCGACAACGACGTTCCCGTCGCCGACGGAGGCCTAAGGATACTGCTTCCCAATCTGGACCCTCACCGCGATCTTCTACTACTCCATTGGACCACCGGAATTATTTTTGCCGACAGCTGCCCCCACTGCCGCCACCACCACCAGCCAAAGCGTTACATTCGGAGGGCTGAAAAGACGTATGTCGCGTGGCCGTCATTAGCACGGTTGCGCGCTCATAGAGAGCCGGCACGATTCCACTGACGATATCCGCAACGAAGATCTGTAAAGCGAAGTTACATGCAAAGGTGCGACCTCATCGCCAATGCATTTGCTGCAGGCAGCAGGGCTGGACTCTCCGAAAGCGCGTTCTTTCCGTTTCGTCCCTCGCATTCACCAAAATATATCCACCGCGCATTTCTGATTGTGTCCTTACTGGGCCGGTCCTGCGGGGACGCAGTTTTGGGTTTCCGAAACGAGCGCGAGCATGCCCTCAAACGACCCATTGTTTCTATGCCACGACTGCGGGGCGTTCCGACGCTCCAGCCGAAAATTGTTGCCCAGCGTGTCGCTTATGCGATTCCGCGTGCTTTCCGTAAATGCTAGCGGGCCGCAGCCTTTTTCTTCTCGCCACCCTGTACCTTCTGTTACCGGGCCACATCTATTAGGGGGGACCATTTATAAACGACCCGCGGTGCGTATAGCAACGCTGCCTTCCTTATTTCCCAGCGCTGAGGTCATCCGGCATGCCTTCTCCTTCTCTTGCATAAGCATTTATGAGTACCAGAGAATTCCGCATATAGTACGAGCTCTTTAGTTCCGGGTTTTCACTATAATCTCCCATTATATGCAGGCACCACAGTTTAGAATGAAAATTCAAGCGTTTCGTACGGTCATAAATTGCAAACAACCAAGTTCTTTTTCTTCTCTCTTTTTCTCCAGCCTAACAGTGGTGTATGGAACCGGGTGGCAAACTCTGTAGAGGTATTCATGCACTAGGCGAACGAACTACGAGATTTAATTATCCAGTCGCTCCGTTGTACATAAGTAAATAGTCGCACTCTGTTCTCTATGTCTCTCTCTCACGCTCTGAATGGGAAGATGGTAGCTTGCGATGAAAAAAATCCGTAAACAGGGTGTGTGTTCTCGAGCCGACGTTTCGACAAGGGGAACTTGTCTTCTTCCAGCCTTGAAAGAAGAGAAGTCCACCTGTCGAAAAGTCCGCTCGAGCACTGACCCCCTGTTTACGGATTTTTTCATCTCTCACGTTCTGTGTTTTTGACGCTCTGCGTCCGCAATCACAGGAGACCACCGCTCAGGTGTCAGCGATTCGAACTAGGTACTTACTTACAAGGCGTTTAGTGGTAAAATTTACTTTCTTTCCGTTCTCTAATGCAAATATATTTCTGCAAACAAACAACCACTTATTGCTCTTTTTTCATGACTCGAGTCTCCTACGCTTCTGTATGGTTGTTGTTGTTGTTGTTTTCATTTATTTCTTTGTTTGTTTACCCACAATAATTGTTGATGTTTTACATCCAAAAACCACAATATGGTTATAGGAGACGCTGTAGTGGAGAGCTCGGGAAATATCGACCTCCCGGGCTCTTTTAACTTGCACCTAAATCTAAGCACACGGGCATATAGCATTTCGCCTCCGTCTAAATGCGGCCACCGCGGCCGGGATTCGAACCCGCGACCTTCGGGTCGGCAGCCGTGCACCATAACAAATAGACTACCACGGCGGGTTGTGTTTGTTTGTTTATCTATTTTTCACGTTATGTGGAGCCTTTATAACACCTTATATCATGCCCGGGCACAGCCACATCGTTATCTGTCTTCGCGAAGCGCCTCACGTTGATGCGCTCTATTGATATAAGAAAAAGGTCGTCGTCCTCCGCAGCAATGTCCCGTATAATCACTCCCACGCCACAGCGTGCCATCTCGGAACGGGTTCGCATTATACGCGGGCTTTTACGGTACTCCCTGGAGCTTAAAAACACTTGTTGCGTGGTGGTGGCCGGCGGTACTGTACGACTTCTTGTGCGCGAGCACCTTTCGTGCTCTATGAGAGCCACCGGCGCCCGGTCTATAGGGACAGCCAGTGCACGTATAGCGTTGTTGCGGCGCAATTTTTTTGAAAGCGTCAGAACGGGGTCGTGAAAACGGGGCCCAGTTATTTCGTGCTAGAGGACGTAAGTGCGTAAGACACGCAGGAAGGTCTTACGGTGTGACTGCACAGTTGTTCACTTCTGAAGACCTCGAGCATGTGTGCCTAGCGTATGCGAATAAAAACAAAAAAAAAAGGAGCCACCAAAGTTGCATTTACTTCTGCTCGAGCAGCAGTGGGAGCCGCGCGTATTCCTTTTCTTAATCCCGTTTCGGTGACCTTAACCAATTAGTGGGGCGTATTTCGACTTAATTGCTGGACGTCGGTGTCACTGCCTTCGCCGTGTAATAGACGGTGCCTGCGGCAACGTTTCAACGTGGAATGCTGCGCAGCGTTGAAACAGCGCACACAGTTACGCCCCTGTGCCGACAGGGTAGTAAGTTTAGCTACGTTAGTGGGTCAAAAGGGCCCAGGCTGTACACGTTATACACGTACGCGCATACATGAAACGGACAGGTGACGATTGAGGTTTTATGGAGAACTAAGGAACTTTAAGCGAGCACCGAAAGCCTTGACCAAACAGATTCATCATCTCGGCGGGGAGACTGGTCTTGAGATGGAAAGATTGCTATTTACGCGCGTTCTTTCTGATGAACACTAATTCGTCTCATTGATGGGGTAACAACGTCTTCTGTTAGCGACGAAAAATATAACGACGTTATCTTCTGCTGCCGGCTTGAACACAGAAAGCAAAACAGAACAATACAAAACAATACAAACAAAGAATCGGTGCTGTCTAATAATGACAATCGCGAAGGCACAGCTGTCCCACTTGCGCTTCGAAGCGCGTATACGTAAGCGGCAGAGGCAACGATGATCCCATTGCTTGTTGCAGAAAGCCACGGCAGCGAGCAAAATCGGCCTTCCGTTCCGCGGGGCACCTGTAAAAAAAAAAATGAAACTCTTTATTTTTGCACCGAATGCGACGAATTATGCATTGTCACTTGCTCAGCTACATAAAGGGAGGGGCAGATCACAGAGCGCATTATCGGTCGTCATCAGCCAACCGTCTTGCGCAACGAACATTTGCGTCGAAATCAAGAAAGTGATTGAGGAACCGTATTTTTTTCGTGGTGCAGTGAATTCTGTCGCAACAGGCGCGCGTTTGTCTTTACCCTCGAGAGACCGAAACGTTGCGCCAAACAGCACGCAAGAAAAAAAAAAAGAAGAAAGAAAAGTTGTGGCAGGCACTTTCCGTTATTTTTTCGCGTCTAGGTTTTTTTTTTTTTTCGATACACAGGGATAACGATCGGCCCTCCGGGGCCTTCTATATAGAAGTTGGATATTGTAGAAATTCTAGATGTCCGCACCAGTGACTAACCGTACTCTTATATGGCCGCGGGGGACACTTAATAAGGAAACGACTAATCTTTTTTTTTTTTCGAAAGTCTGCCCTTAGGCATAATAATTATTGATTCAGAAATACACATACAAATTTGCTTCGTGTATGAAGTCTAGTAACGAGCGGTGGTGAGGTCCACTAATCCAGCGGTCAAGGTCGACTAATATGACAACGTCCTATGCAGAACCTCGCCTCCTCTTTAAATATAAAGTATACAGTGCGAACTTGAACATGGACGCATAAAGAAGAATGGATGAGCTATGTCAACAGAGGGAAGACGTGAAAGCGCATGTTCCATGTTCTTTCCTCATCCGTGTTCATGTTTGCGCTGTTGTAACTTTTTATGAATATGCGCCAACCAGCAAGCCCGGCTACAAATACCGACAAAGTTATAATCCCACATTTTCTAGCCGCAAGAAAGCTCGGTAATCAAGCTACAAACCGAGTCAATGCCTACGATCTGTTCAGAAGCCGTTTGTTCCGAACCACTGCACACCTTGCAGTGACCGATCGCGTGGAAACGACGGTTCGGCACAGGAACAACCACCCCCCTCCGAACGACATCTCCCGGTTGGTCGGTGGTTACGCTTATTTCCGGCGCAAACAGAGAGCCGCCGTCGAGTTACCCAATCAGCCACACCTTGTACACTGCCGCCCCGGTACATGACACATGGCACCCTTGGCTCAACACGGTCGGGGCGCGGTCTTTCCTTTCTCATTTTCACGACGGGCCTTCTCAAAGTGCTCGTGACAGAATGGGTGGGCACTGCGTAAGAATAAAAAGAAAGACACACTCGTGAGCCGCGGACAGCATTTAAAGGCGTTTCGGCCGCACCGCCAGCGTACACACACACGTGTACGCGCACATTGCCCCGAACAATGCAGCCCGTACGGCGCGTGGGTAGTATGTGTCCTTGGTGTTGCTGCTGCTTGCTTGCTGCTACTGCTTCGTCGGGAGGCTGCTCAAGATCAAGTTCTCGCGCCTGGTCGGAAGGTCGGCCATTGTCTGTCTGCCTCCTAGACGAGCGCAGACACATATACGTGCTTGTTTCTTTGCCGGCCGCTTCTCATGTATGCAGGCGCGTGTCTGTAGGGCGTTGAAGGATACCGAGAGTAAAAGTTTCAGGCCGTGACTGTGAGGCTTAATCGAGACTGGCCGTCAGTTCGGAGTCAATGCCGGTCATGCTCGGGGCCGTTGTTTCTATAGTTCCCGTTTCTAAACTTTTTTCTTTACCCATTGCTGCCTCGGTAGGCCGCTTATATTCAGGATTTCGATTTTCTTACTGCAGCACCAGCCAGGCACGTTCGCTAAGAATGCAATTACTGGAATAACAATGCCGCAGTGTTCACAAGCGATGTGCTTTGTGTGTATCTCTCGCGATCATTGTTTTTTGTCCCAGGTATGCCGTGACTGCATTTCGCTTGATACGCGTCGTACAATGTTGACGCCCCCATTGTTATGACCTGTACAATGCACAACACGCACTAAAGGAAATTTTCGTGCAGTGTTCATAACAAAGCGGCCGTTCCTCGTAAGACTGTAGTGTGTAAGACTTGCGTACGACTGTAAAGTATAAGACGTACATCGGATTATTGATTTGTAACGTGTTGCTCGCTATTGTCACCCCAAGAATCCAATATAATTTACAAAAAGCGGTATTGTAGGTAAATGTTTTGCTATCTAGGCAGAAAGTTCTATAACAACATAACCATATGAACCCAAAAGATAACGAAGAGAAGGAAAGCATGGAGGACGTTATTTGCAGTTTTAACCAAAGTCTAGTTAACAACCTGCGCTCATGCAGAGGTTGTGGGTACGAATCTACAACCCACAACCTTCTCGTAATTAGGAGGTTGTGGGTTCGTATTCCACCGGCAGCACACTGTTTTTTAGCCCAGTTTCCTTTCTCTTGATTTCGTAATTTCTTCACTCCCAATAAAAAGATACAAATGGCACCCTATCTGCTTTCATTGGCTTCATATGGCTGTCTTACAGAAAGGAGCCCCTCGATGAATTCACTAATGGACGTATACACAGAAAGACGTGAGCACGTGCCGTATGCCCTTCCTCTTCTAACAGCGAGGTACAGTTGACAACTCTGCTAAGACATTGGGAGTCATCGTTGCCAACAACGTTCTGGCACGCATCACTGAATTAAACACTCACGCACGCATGCGCACGTCACCACGGTGGTGTGGCTAGAATCAGCTGTCCTCTGGACTTTGTATGTCATATGCAGTAACGCAGGCAGGGGCTCTGCAGGGAATGTAATTTAATTGAATTCTTGTCAGTGGAGTTACGTCTATCCGTGCGGAGACAGCGCTACCATCTTTCATTAGCGAAAACGTACACCAAAGGAAGGCACCATTGTGTCGTCGTAAGATGCAGGCCAAACGTTTCCGTTGCGTATAGCCACCAACGCCTGCGCACGCTGCCAAGGGGGTCATTTGCTAAACACAACCGTTATCTCGGTTGCGCAGCTACCGCTGGACACAATCGACATTGGCATCCTTCCACATTAAGGCGTGGTCGACCTACCCGTCTATCTCTCTCTTTCTTTTTCTTCTCTCCATCTCCTCTTGTTCTATAACAAAGACAGCGTGCTTTGTCGTTGTTCTGTTCGTATTGTGCAGGCGCGCATGTGCATGTATGTTCCAGTAGGCCAGTGTCGCTCGTCGCCCCCACCAATCCTCTCAGCGGGCCCGCGTCTACGTCTCATTTATTTAGCTTGGCACTAACTTCTCAGACGACCTTGCTGCTACAACGTCGCTTTCTCCTACTCACTGGTGCAATAAATCGTTTTTTCGACTCCCTATTCCTGTCTTTTTCCAGGTGTTTCATTTTTTGTCTTATTTCTCGTGTCACCGTAAAGACAATCACGATGCCAAAACGGAGCGCGGCTTCCAGCCAGGCTCGCCTTGTATGTATGGTTGCTCGGTTAATGGTTCTCCGCCAGGAGCATTTGGCCGTAACGCTCGTTCATTCCTAATTTAGATTGCGGTCAGGTATACAGCGCTCTTTAACGGGTACTCCTCGGGGCTGACCGGATGGATAGCATACGTTGTTTCTTCGTTGGGCAGCAGCCTCTTCTGAATTAGCCTCGGTCCCAGAAGCGGCCAGGCGTGACGGCCATCTTGAATTCATTTCGCACCACTAGCAGCAGTCTAGAATGACCGACGCGCGTTACTCGTGCGTGCGTGAGTGTGTGCGTGTGTGCGTGTGTGGCCGTTTTCTGAGAAGAGAGTCCTGTAATTGGATGCTCGAACATCCACTGTAGCTTATCCATCGCGCTTGAAAGAAAGAAAGAAAGAAAGAAAGAAAGAAAGAGAGAAAGAAAGAAAGAAAGAGAGAAAGAAAGAAAGAAAGAAAGAAAGAAAGAAAGAAAGAAAGAAAGAAAGAAAGAAAGAAAGAAAGAAAGAAAGAAAGAAAGAAAGAAAGAAAGAAAGAAAGAAAGAAAGAGAATAGAAAGAGAAGGCATCACTGACTGCGTGCCTGAAGTTGATTTCGCTAGTGGAGGCCTTGATGCCACTCTAGTGGTCGTGCAACCTTTTTAACTTCCCGTGGTGCGGAGACGGTCAACACCGGCGCGGCGCGTGTTTCCACTGGAAATGCGACCTCGGCGGCACGCAGCCGTTGCGTAAAGACGTAATTAAGAGCTCATATCTTCTTCTTTCCACTCTCTTCCATCTTTCCTTACTTCCGACCGTTAATCTTTCAGCGAATAGAAAATAACAAAAGAAAGAGAGAGACCAATGGAACAGGTAAGACGTGTTATACTCACCTATAACCTGTGACTCAGGACGAGATGAAAAATTGCTGAATGTGGTAGATAGGCGGGCTAGTTGGTGTATATTCATTGTAGAAAAGCTTGGAAGCGCAAACAAACGAGACACGGAAGAACAGGACACAAACTTGCGCAAACATGTGATGAAAAATCCTTGAACAGTGTGAGCGTCGCTGTATTCAACGTTTCGAAAAGTGGCCTTAATTGTCCTCTTCAAGGCAGCAAGACCATGCACTTGTCCAAACGCTGGCTTCGGCTACAGCCCCTGTTCAAGGATTATTCATCTCTTCGAGCCTCCGTCTTCTCCTGAACTTTTGCCTTTTTTTTGTCTGTATTCTAGCGGACACGTTAACGCAAATTATCCCCAGAGAAGGATTTATATACATTTATCGGTCTGGGACTCAATATTCGCTCGCCCAGACGCCGTACGGGCAGCCATAAAATGGAATCAGCTTGCGCATGAGAGCGTAATTTGGGGACTATTGGGGAAGGCCTTCGCCCTGCAGTGAAGGTTGCAGTAAAGCCTTCCTGCAACCCTAAGTCTTACATTTCCTCTACACCATAAAATTCACGCTGTGTTGATGGTTCATTTCTTTATTCATTTCCCCAATTCAACGCTTCTTCCTTACAAATTTCTTACAGAGAGAGAGGGAAGAGGAAGGCAGGGAGGTTAACCAGATGCTAGTTTCCGGTATGCTGCCCTGCACTGGGGTGGGGAAATATGGGATTAGAAAAAGAGAGATAAAATAAATGAGAACAAAAACACGACCACACACGCGAGAAGCGTTCCACTCAGAGTCGTTCAGACAGGCCAGTAGATCGCAAGAAGGCCAGTATATAGCGCTTGTGTGGCCTTCTTCTGCGGCGTTAAGTCTGGATGATGGCGTAATATTCTTACCTCTCACAGGGGCTGGTCATCTAACTTGTTGAAGTCATTACAAAGAGATTGTCTCCGGGCGGTCGCACAGAACATGTGGAATAGTTTCTTCCTCTCCGAAGTGTACGCAGGCGGTGGTGCTGCATGCGAAGTTTAAGACACAGGGACCTTATACACGACTAACGTGGTCAAGACGAGCGCCGGTACACAACCGCGTGATATGCCCCTTCTTTATCGCTGTGTTTATCGGTCCTTCTTTTTTCTACTTACGTGGACCCAAAGCTGCATAAAATACGGCGCTTAAAAATACTGAACAATAGTACAAATTCGGCACTCGCCTCGCCAGTGTCTGTTGTGTAACGTCCTTGTTTGAGTGCCTTGTCAGTGAAATTACATAAAATCTAGGTTGCTATGTAATTGTACCCAAGGTTTTCCTTGCAGTTCACCGCTTAATCTTACTCTTAGTTTACTCTCAGCTGCATAAGACCGAATGTCATAAACATGCCGCGTAGGCGGATTCCACTTCCAAAAGAAACGAATCAGACGTTGTCTTTGAGAACTCTATCTCCACTTTACATTTGGGCAGCAAAAAAGAGCGGTGTCAAGGTAAAGACGTCGTTATTACGAACGACTCTTCGGGTGACGGAACGAGTCAAGCGCGCCTTCAAAAACGAAGCCACCGTTATGAAAGTTGACGGGGTCATGAACTCTCGTCCCAGACATGCGGCGGCAATCTGAGATCGCACGCATTCAAAGCGAGAGCGAAGTTGCGTTCCGGTGAGAACTGACGGGGTTCAAGAAATGTGAACGTCCAAGAAAACCGCGCCGAATAACGGCGAGTATGTTTGGCCTTCAGGTCGCCTGTCGTGAGACCGGTATACAGCTTGTGAGGTCCCGCGCAATTTCCGCCTACATTTTCGCCGGTGCGTTCGCGAATCGTTTATTCGGGCTGCACGGCATGCGTTTGCCGTGTGACGTGAAACGTTGGCACCTTTTGACTTCTCTTCAAAATCTGGCACTGAATGGCCGACACATTTAATGCCTTCATCTCTGGACGACGTGTGGTGGCTTTCTTAAAGACGAAGGTGCCACAGCTTGAATGGCTACGGAATCTCCAGGGACGGTAATAAACAGGCGTAGATAAGAACTCTTCGTTGCCACTCCGGAACCTTTTGGAGCATCACGGCTAGAAAAAATCGTGTAGACTGTAAAGCAAGCATCCTTACTTCCACGTTGATCTACAAGAGCAACCAACCGGAGTGTTCCTTTAATCACTCGTCATTACATACAAAGCGGTGAATCGAATTAATTGTTTCGTGTAGTGGTTAACGAGGCCTACGGCAGACGGAACCATGTCGAACTCGATCCAGGAGGAATAGCCTCTTTGAGGGCAAATGCTTTGTCCACGTGAAAGAACGTAGCGTTGGATATCAGGAAGTTAATCTGAAGAGTTTAAGCCCTTGCCTACCCGGTGTCGTAACCTTTCTACAGTGACATAACATTTTCTACTGTATTGGGAGCTTCTCCCGATACAGTACAAAGTGTCAGTGGAAAACTGATCGGGATCTTCTCCCACCTGAAGTAGCAAGCAAAGCGATAAACCAGGCTGACATCTCCGGGAATTTCATTAAAGATTATTATCTCTGTATTATCTCTGGGGCGCATAAAGCGTGACACGGGATTAATTTCCACACCCTAAGAAAAAAAAAAGAGTAGGTGTTAGTTTTTTCGGTGAGTTCTGACGTGGCATGCTTGTGACTGTATTTAAAGAGACACGTTAACTCTATTTGGCTCCAACAACTCTCTGACGAGAGTATACTGGTCTCCTAGTGAGAGTTAACGTATCTCTTTAAAGAGAGTCAGTATAGGTGGAGAGTCAGGACTCACAAAGAAGAGTCAAAGGACTCTCTTTTTCTTTCTTTTTGAGAGTGCATGTGAAGCCATCAGATGATGAAGACAATGAAGACCGTATATTGGCTTCGTAGGTTTTCGAGTAATAGAAATACACCCTCACCCCCAGTTCCTCGTCTTCTCGATCGCCATTCCATTTCCGAATGTGCAGTGCATCGAAAACGAGCAGAACGAACAGTCAGCCTACATTCCTCCCTGCCATTCCTCCTCGCGTGTTGTGATGCCTGGCGTCGCCGCTTACCGGAGAGATGTCGAGGTCTCACCGACCACGAAGGCCGATTAACGGCGCGCCTCTTTACCTACCCTCCCTCCCTCCCTGCCCTCTCCCCCTCTCACCAACGAGCCACTTGGGAGTGAACGCGGCTGCGGAACCGGATCGGCTCGCCGCGCTATCGGGCACGCAAGCCGAAAACGCTGTTCTCGCTGGCATCTGTCTGCCCTGCGACTTCTTCGAGTGAGAATGTCGAAATCATTCCCGTTACAAGCAAGGGAACAAACCAACAAAATTCAATCAAATAAAACGCAAAGACAAAGCTAATACCACTCGCGCCCGTTGTGTGTCACGTCCTGCAGTTTGCAAAACGAGGAGTTGCGGAGGCTGCGTTTGAAGGGTACTACTTAAACGCCAGCTGGTATCGTCCCTCCGGGCACAGCAGTACGGCAGCCCATATAGTTCTCTTTTATTGCAATGACAACACTGGTAGCCCGTATAGAGGCGCGGGCTACTCCTCTGCCCCGGCGTCTCTGCATAATTTGTCCCGGCATCCGTCAAACCAATTTCCACCACCTCTTGGGGGAGAGGCCTTCGCCTAGCACGCCCTTCTGACATAACATGCCTAGACTCAAGGTGCTTACTACTTTTCGTTTTTTTTTTTTTTTGCACAGAATAAATCCGTTGATCTTCAACCACTTATTTATTACGCCTAATCGCAGACTATCCAAATCTGCCAATCTGCCCGGGAGACCCCTGAATTTTGAGTAATCCTCACGATTGTACGGGCACAGCCATATATCTTCCGCAAAAACAGTCCCTACTCCACCGCGGGAAGAAATTATTAACAAAGAACAGCGGTTATAAAAGTTTCTGGCCTTCGACGATCGCGGACAGTCACTTTTGCCGCAATACAATAATGTCTTGCGCAGAAGCGTACTAATAATGAGAAGGGGTTACAATCTACTAGCTGTTCCGGGATAAATCATATTTTGACCTTACACAGGCGTACACGCGCCGTATAATAACGAGTACCGGTAAGATCTCTGGCGTCTAAAGCCTTTACTGACAATCATTCAGAGCTGTCTATGACGTTACTGTGGCTCTGAGTAACAGTAAAACCGCTTTTCGCATGAGGGACCCCCCAATTCTTGTTCGAAATAAAATCAATACCAAATACCAAAACCACATAGGTACACCAGGCTTCTTTTGTCCCCCCCCCCCCCCTTCCCCCTTTCACCCACCGCTTTAAGAATCTCCCGAATATCGAGGTCTCCAGGTCGGCAGGTACGACTTTGAAGCTGGAGGTCTTATTTTCTGCTTTTTTCGAGCGATGAAGTGACGGGGAGATAATGTTGAAACACTATCACTGTTCATTGAGACTCAGTTCAGCTAGAGACACGCGTTGATCGCGGTGGCACAAGTCTCAGACAGTGATCAATCTATCTGTCACTGCAGTATCCAACGGCAAATCTCAACGGCAGCAGCAAAGGGCTTCGTTTTCTAACGGGGACACGCGAGGCAAGATGGAGGAGGCGCAGGTCGATTTGTTTCTCTTGTTTCTTTTCTCTTTCACTCGGTATATATATCGCCGCTGGCAGCCCTCGCATCAGAAAGGAAGAAAGAACGAAAGAAAGCACCGTTGCGCTGGCACGGCACTGGGTGTAGCGAGAGAGGTTACTTCTTTTTTTCTATCTTTTGTTTTTCCTACCCAGAAGGTCGCGACGAGCCCGCTCGCTCGGCATCTTGGGGGCCTATACGGAATCGCTAAGTCGACGACCTTTGCCGCCGGCTCTCGGAGCGTTCGGTCGAAAAGCCACGGCGAAGATGGGAGGAAGAAGAAGTGGGCTGAATAACGTGCTTCACATGAATACACCGTTCGCGTTTTCGCTGTCTCCGGCGCAGCGCCCGATCCCGTTGACTCCGTCAGGCGGTCGTACCACGAGAGCATTGCACTGCGCAATAGTTCACATGGCACGGCGGTGCTGGTAGCGGTGGTGATGTTACGGTATGCTGAGTAAACCTGGCGTGGTTCGCTCTGCAATAAAATAAAATAAAATAAAATTAAATTTTATTCCATTTCAATGATGAGGGTAGACTTTTTGAATACAGTAACGTTTGTCACTTGGAGAACACGAGCCTCCCTGATATACATAGAAAGTAACTAGGACATACGGGTGACGATTATTAAACGTAGAGCATAAAATGTTTGGCGCAACACAAGTCAAAATATACATGAACAACGATGTCATACATGCCAACTGTCATCTACGTCATCAGCAGGCCTTGAACTCCTTTTCTAATCGCTCTGAAACCTTTGGGAACAGCGCGGCAAGAAACTCCCTTAAAAACGAAGGGCGTACTTGGGGTGTCTTTCTGTCCCACAGCAACAACTGTCAGGTATATGGCGTGCCTTTCCTGGCGTTATCGCTCGAGCGCCCGGTACTTCCAGGCCACAAACGGCATGCGTTACCAGCGTGACGTAGCATCACTGATCGCAAAGTGGTGAGCTCTAAGCTTTCTGGAAATTAGGAAAACGCAAGCAAATCGGAGGGCGATTATTGTTGTCGGATAAAAAGGACTCCCCGAATAATGCAAAATGTTCTTAGATGGGCAGCAGTACATTGTTGTCTAGTTGTCGAATACTGGAAAGATCGAAGTACCTGGTTCTGTTCATGACTTAGATTTTCATGACATAGATGTTCATTGACATAGATTTGGTAACGACATGACATAGATTTTGTAGAGGCCAGTTCACCATGTCCTTTACGGCATGGTGAACTGCCCTCACAAAGGGCTTCCTAATTTCCTCTAAACATAACGCGGCAGTTAAACAAATCGGAAAGCTGATGCATCGCATGAGCTTTCTTTCTGCATATATTTTTTACTGAAATAAGAAGCATAAAACTTTCAGAATGTGCTCTATCTCATCCGTTTTAGCAACGTTTATGCGTCACTCTCTATTTGCATGCGTTTCCCGTCTTTGTTTTATTTAATCGCGCTGTTTCCTTTCTAAACTTGCATACTCATAGCGCTACTCATATATCTTATTGTACCTCATCTAAACAGAAAAGAAAAAAAAGTGCTGAGACCTTCATTACGACCACGTGAATGACTTCCTAATTGCTACGCAACCCACACGGTAGCACAATCGCGCGCAATTAGCGCCACTAACATAGGCCACATTTGCATTGCCTCCAAACTTATCTTAAGTACGCTCTCGTAACCGATTAGCCACGTCATTCACTTCGGTGGGGCTCACTGTGTGACGTAACATGCCACGACCGAACAATACGCGTGACGCATCCGTGAGCGCAACTGGCGACAACGAGAGAATAAAAAGATTCAGGAGCCCTTCTCTATAGAGAAAATGAGGGCAAGGGGAGTTTTACGTGTGCGTGCCTGAAGTGTACTAATTTTCTTTCTTTCTTTCTTTCTCTCTTTCTTTCTTTCTTTCTTTCTTTGTTTCTTTTCTTTTCTTTTCTTTTCTTTCTTTCTTTCTTTCTTTCTTTCTTTCTTTCTTTCTTTCTTTCTTTCTTTCTTTCTTTCTTTCTTTCTTTCTTTCTTTCTTTCTTTCTTTCTTTCTTTCTTTCTTTCTTTCTTTCTCATTGCGCAATGCTCCCTCCTAACTGCTTCCTTCCTCCATGCCGGGAATCAGGCCTTCGTCCACGTGCAAAGCAGCGCAACACTTCAGTCGCCACAGGCAACAACGACGGTCACGCGTTCATATACCCAGGCAACAATGAAATGTGGCAACGCGAGACGACAAGTTGCCTCCATAAAGGATCACGTTGCCATATCGGAAACGGCTGATCGCCGAGAAGCCCACGATCGAGAGAGCGTCGGTTATTGGAAAACCTCGCACACAAATACGCACTCTAGTTGAACACCTTCGAGTGCCGCACTTCTGTACGCTCGGCGGGGCCGGGCTTTTAGCGTGCGACGCCGCCACCGAAATCTGTGAGCTATCAAAGTATCACTTTATAAAAAGTCACGATTCTTCTCTTCCGTTGTTTCTTGATAGAGCCTCGGATGACGTGGAAATGCAGCAACTTCCTTCCTTCGTTTGCCCCCAATACACACGAAACGCACGTACACGAAGCTTCTTCTCTTAGTATGCGCGTCTTGTTGTCGCAACGTGCACGCGCCAAGGGAGGTTCTCTCGCCAAGGCTTTTTGCGGATAATGACGGGCGCGTCCGTCTATAGAACAGGCACTCTGAAGATAGCTTAATAGACCAATATCAACGCGACGACCACGGAATGGAGCTATATCTCACCTTGAAATAACGCTAAGTTGGGAGCCAGGGCCACATTGTTCTTTTTTTTTCTCGGATCCAGCTCTGCGTAGGCAAGAGACGCCGAAACGACAGCCCCTTCTTCTCGCGAGGGAGATAAGAGTCAAAAGCGTTGCGCGCGGTGTTGCCAAGAGATGTATTCGGAGCGCGCTTATCATCCCTTCGCATCTGTGACAAAGTTTCGTTCCTATGGAAGGCAAGGCGGATGAGTATACGGCCGCGCAGTGGAAGGTACAGTGTTGACAACATTGAGGGGAAACACGTCATTCGGGAGGTCACATACCTCGATGTTTACTTTCAGACAACGTTTCCCTCATTTATCGGCATCACTATATCAGCATAAAATAAGGTGCGCATAAAGTAGAAGAAATGTTGCTATCATACAGGCTTGCATAGGCGTGCACGAAAGGAGGGGGGGGGGCACCGTAATCATTTTAGAGGGGAGGGTGCAAAGTCTGCCCCATACGTTTACTCATTTATGGCCACGCAGGTTTTGGTCATAATGACAGCCGAGGGACCCTGACTTTGTATTCCAAGAACTGTTTACTACCCATCGTTACTTCAGAAAAGCCAGGGTTAAAAGCAGGCCATAGCGAGAAGCCCGTCATCGCTTAATTTTCATTTTTTGATCCATTGTGAAGCCTGTTGTCCTTTGGAATCGGACCAAACTTTGGCCCCTTTAATAGGAAAACCCTGCGCACGGCTATGCTGGCTTGTTGAACACTGATGAGGTGTTTTTCCGCTAAGTGTGGCCCACCCTGTACATGGGGACGTACATGCAGTGCTGAGGTTTGGTTCTGGTTTTTGTAATCGCCAGAGAGACTGGGCATGTGGGGCGCTCAATTGAAGACAGCCGGATTGTTTTTAAGCTCATGATACAGCTGTCCCAAAACTGGAAAGTTCTGAGCCGAATTCATGACGCTTCGCAATCGTGAACGTTCTTCCCTTGTTCTTTCTTTTTTTTCTTTGCCGTCGGCCAGCCGCCTTCGTTCATAATGTATTCAGCGTCGGGACTGGCTAGCATTTTTTTTTTTAACGAACAAATTTCGGCTTACGAACAGGACACAAAGTGACGTCGCAAGGAAACACTGTTCATATACCAATGCGCCCAGGACCGACCTCACTGCATACTTTTAACCCAACTGCGTCGTAAGTTGACAGCCAAACTTAAGTACATGAGGCATCTTGTTGCGAAGTCGCAAGGCCAATTTGCCGAAACACTTTCGCGTATAGATCTAGATACTCGCATCACCTGCGATTACCGCACGTAGCGTGTAATACCTCTTAATCAATCTCGCACTTCCGCGCCCCCCTCGAGTTGCAAACAACGTCTAATGCGCTCTTCGTGAAGCCAAGCCTCTGTAAGGTGCGGTTTTCTGCACCGACCAGCGTTAGCTCGCTGCTGGGCGTTTAGATGCAGCGGCGGGTGTTATGCCGTGCCCATCAAGAGACAGGATCTTTCGCTCCTGCGTGGGGACTATCGGAAAATTGCCGCAAGGTCTCTGAAGTAAAGAAAAAAAAAAGAAGCAAGCGATCCTTGCGACCTCTGAGGCCCGCAGTCGAGAATCCAATAAGGAGCAAGCCGGAAAAGAGGCCTCCAATTAAGGGTGACCGAGCTGAAATGCAGTATCACGCGTACTGATGAGTCTGTAGCCACCTGCGTGGCGTGTCTGGGCGCCATATTCGAACGGATAGCCTGTAGGGGTAACGGCGCGCAACACCCTTTCGTGTCACCTTCGCACGCTGGCGCGCCGTTCACGTGCGGCACCGCGCACGGTGAGAAACCGGTATTTTCACTGTCCGTCCAACGTCACTGGGTATATAGTTTGCCAGCGGGTCGGCAAGATGAGGAAAAAGAGAAGTATTTCGTCATACTAGAGAGAGAGAAAGAGAGAGAGAGGGAAAATTGCCTCGTGAAGAAAGTTGTACTAGTGTAAAGAAACAGATTGAAGCCTTACAGAATGACAGAAAATCACTGAGAAGTGGGAGGGAGGCGATTGCGGAAACTGTTCGATCGGGCTTCGTCCTCCTCTCTCTCTTCTTTTCGGATGTTGCTTTTGGAAAGTTACGCGTGTGTCCGTGTTTGCGTGCCCAGTAACCTGCGTTCATTTGTGTTCGTCGCGCGTTGGTGGACACTGCTTCGCTCACCCCTTCTGGTATACTTGGACGGTACAGGCATAACGGTCCGCAGCCTACCCACTTTCGATCGCTCGCTAGTATACACAACATACGCCCTTGCGTAGGAGCTATAGTATAGAACAAGCAGCATCGCGCGCGCGTCATGGTTGTAATTTTTTTTTCTCTATTAATATTTTTTTCTCGTTCAGAGTTGATTCTTCCGGGGCTGCCGCCTTGCGCGACTCGGCCAGTTTGCGTGTGTACGCACCGAGTGGGAAGAAAAGCGATCAGGCTCTGGGCGCTGCAACGGCCTATGCGTTATACCACGCTCACTGTGCTTGCAAAAGCCGGCTTGCCTCCAAAGGCTATAGCGCCGAGCTGCGCACCGTTTGCAGCGCCAGTGCCCGCGCGGGCATTGCGTCCGGTCACGCACCGACGACCTCCGTATAGTTCTTCTAGTATTCCAACGAGCTCGCCTCGTTCGAAGGCCGTTTTCGCCCGCGCGGAGTAGACATATATAGTTGATTCCGTTTTCGGCGCTGTCGTTTGCACGGAGAGTTGGAATTTGCTTTTGCTGTTGGACTTG
The DNA here is from genome assembly GCF_013339695.2 of Rhipicephalus sanguineus. Classification (NCBI taxonomy): domain Eukaryota; kingdom Metazoa; phylum Arthropoda; class Arachnida; order Ixodida; family Ixodidae; genus Rhipicephalus; species Rhipicephalus sanguineus. The sequence continues at coordinate 116,097,021 of NC_051181.1, forward strand.
ATGCCCTTTTTTTTTTTTACTGTAATGTTCTTTGTGTGCTTATGCGTGTGTGTGCGTACACGTATACGTATACGTGTACAGGCTTCGCTACAAGCCAATGGAAAGCTGCCCCGTAAGCTATATGTAACAGAGAAGGATACATATTGGAAAGACAGAGGTGGAGCCACCGTTGCTCAGCATTTGCAGCTTGTCTGATGAGTCTAATGATAGTTGTTGAATGAGGAAATGCATGGAGACCGAGCCGCCTTTGCCGACAGTCCTGCCGAAGGCGCGCGCTGCCCTCTGATCTGCCTTTCGAGAGCTCCTCGTTCTTTGCGTCAAGGAAAGCGGGGGGGGGGGGGTTGACACTCACGGCCCCGAGTTTCATGATAGACCTAGTTACCGATGAGCTACGCTACAGGTTTGTGAAAGAAAGTCAGTTTAATCTCAGTCTACCATTCTAAACTTCTGTGCAGTTGTTTGGTAGCGATCAAACAAGCAAGCAAGCCAAGAAGAATGCGAAGACGATCTGTTTTAGGTAACTGCCCTCGACAACTTCTGAGATAGCACCATGGGCAGGTATTCCTTGTCCACACAGACATCTGTTTGACTTTCTCTTATTTCGATGTTTTGACCCAATGGGGGCGGTCCCTCAAGTCGAGTAACCTATGTACATTTGCTTTAACAATCCTACTTTGGATGCCCGAGGCGTTGGGCGGATAAAGTATTACGGGATAAGCAGCAAGATGTCGCGATTCTGCACAGGAAGAAAGGGGGTACCTGCGACGTTATCAGGCCTCACGATGAAACGATTGTGTTTCAAAGTAGGATGGCGGCAGGAGCTATGAGGCACATCGGTATAACTGCGCATAACGTTGCAACAGCACCGTGCTGTCATTTTTGCCCTCGAAAGAAGACAGCGCGCGTACGTTCACTGTCTTTTTGGCCGAGCACAGGGAGGACTCATTCGCAGAATACATTGCAAAACTTGCAGTCAGCATAACATTGCACGCCAAGTTTATAAACGATACAGGCTTCAGGAAAAGAGAGATAAAAGCAGAGGTACTTGAAGGCAGTTTACGATGATAGACGCCAGAGAAAAGGTCACACGCTTGCCCAACTGTACATACTGAACGCTTGGGTTGAAGTGTTTCGTGTCCCTTCGCTCGCTTTGTACGACGGCCACCGGTTGCGTGGTGGTCCTTTCGGCTTACGCTTTGACGAGTTTCTCGTGGTTAGAGAAGCGTGCGGAGAAAGGTTGAAGGAATCATCGAGAGGCTGCGGGGCGCGTGCGCGTTTGGTTGACGAGAAAAGCATACTCCCGCTGCGCGTGCCGCGAGGTTTGACGGTATTATTGCGCGTGTAGACGGTGGTGCAAGAAGGGACCGTCCTTCGCCGTCACGCGGCGTCACGTTGCGTTACGTTGCGTTTGCAGTAGCCCTCGCGCTTCGCGGCGAGAGGAGAAAAGCACCCGTGACGCACACAAACGAAGCCTGCTTGATTCGTCGCGATTATCGACGTAGCAAGGCATGACGAGATCTTTAAAGTTAGAACAGTGCTTGCAAGACCACCTGGACGGGTCTCACGAGAGCTTGAAATGTGATGCTTGAATCGAAGATAATGTAAACTAATGTTTCGAATTTATGACTCGTCGCTGTTTCTCAGTGGCGAATGGGCATTGCCCCGCTGAGCGCGACATCACAAGCTCGGTTCCCGACTATGGCGGCAGCATTTCGATTGGGGTGCACCGTAAAAACCCCTGCGCTCTTAGATTTTGGCGCATCTTAGAGAACCCCAAGTGGTAAAAATTATTCCGAAGCCCTCGACATCCCGTCTATCTTCTAGCATCGGTGTTGCATTGGGCTGTTAAGCCCCATGTATAAAAAAACACAAAGGAAAATAAGTGTCAGATTTTGCATTCCTAGAGTTTCGTGGAGAACATGAAAAGAACAAGAAGGGCGGGGATGGGGGGGAGGGGGAGGTGTTTTGGAGGGCGAGGTGTAACGTGAAGAACGCCACAATAGATCAAGCGATGCGGGATCATTTAAGAATGAAGTGTTAAAGGAGTGAATAGGCATTTCTCCGAAATTTGGCGGTATTGATTATGTACAGAGAGAGAGAGAAGAAAGGTTCCAGGCTGGTAGGTTAACCAGATATTAGCATATCCGGTTTGCTACCCTAAGCGGGGTTCGGAAAATAGGGATTGAAAAGGGGTGCACATCATTGCTGTTGTCACCAAGGAACTACATCGAGTGTTACACACATCCCTTGATCAATCTCATTTTGTGCATCGCGGACGTTCCACAGAATGTAGAGACTTTGATTATTAAGACTGACGAGATCGCCTCTCGTTCTTAACTTCTGATTTACCTTTGCTTCGCAGAGAGAGAGAGGGAGAGGGGAACTTATCATACCTCTAACAACAGCAATAACAATAAGCCTCGCAAAGCTTACATCCATGATGCGGGCTCCTTCTCAATGACGCTTACCCTTGTCGATTTTCTTACTATGTCTTTCTTCTCCAAATGGCGATGTATCTCTTTGTTTTGTTTTGTTGCCTAGGGGAAGCTGGCTCATACCCACGAGGGGGATTGGCCACACTGTTAGTTATTAAGGGAAATGTAACCGCTATGCAACAATAAAAAGAAAGAGAAGGAAGAAACGCGATGTAAGTAAAAAGTGAAAGAGGTAAGAGGATTTAAAAAAAAAGAAGCATAGATAAAAGACAAAAAAAAAAGGAAGAAAGTGATGTCCAGCAGTCGGTAGCACTAGCAGCATAACCTTCCGGTTAATTGAACGAATTTATGTAGTGCAGTTAGGATAGCATGCGGCTTGCACCAACTTTGCTGCCGTTCGTGCTCGTGGACAGGTATTCCGTAATTTACATTTGCCGCCTGTATGTGCCGGCCACTGCCAATGATCCTTGCAGTTTCATTCACGCCAAGCCCTGAGGCTTTCCTCCTTCCATCCGGCCTTAAGATGTCCTTTCGCGCATATATATAAATTAAACGGGGAGAAGCAAAAAAAAAAAACGTAAATGGGCAACTGCAGCAGCCGATCAAAAAAGAAAAAAAAAAGAACTCGGGCGCGGTTTCACCTGCGGACATAATGTAAAACACTTTTCTCTCGCCGCCTATGTGCCGTGCGATTGAGCATAGCTATGCAGATTCGCTTGCTCGATGGTGGGCGCATGCATATAAGATGGCTAGCGCAGGCGTATACTGAGTCGCACTCACTGGCCAGTCGCGCGTCGAGGTAATGGGCGATGTCGAAATCTTTCCGGCGTTACTGTCGCGAGAAGACTTGTATGACGCCAGCGAAGCACGAAAACGTGAGCTGTAGTGTCAGCTACGCGAAAAAAAAAGAAAAAACGGAACAACCCGACGTAACGTGAGGGAGCTGGATGGTTTCGAGTGCAGATATAAGACTGCCCGCGCTTTCAGAGAGGCAGTTTTGGTTTTCAGTGCTCGTTCGCGTACACAATGTAGCCACGTGATTTGATGAGCGGGAGGATGAGCAAATATATTTATTTGCGTGAAGCATGGAATTCGGGGTACTTGGCCTGCAAGTCCCACCTTTGCGGTGGTGGCTGTATGCTCTCAGTCCAGGGTGCCACGGGCAATTGCAGCGCTGCGCTTTATTTCAGAAACACGGTATACCCGCTTATACCACGCACATATCGGCGGAACACTTAGCCTAGTCGCGTAAGAGTCATAAGGGATGAGCTCTACCGTTGTTGTCACGAATTAATCGGTATTACGGCACCTCTAGCCCTGTGGTTACCTCCTCCCCCCCCCCCCCCCCCGCTTTCTCGCTACCCACCTCTGTCTTCGCCTGTGAGTCCTGCGTGAAAACGGCATGCTTATCAAAAACAATGTCTGACTAACTGACCGCAATTAATCTCTGCCCTGTATACCTGAATCGATACACCTGATACCAGGAAGGCGCATCTTTTCGGTGCATGTGCCCGATTCCAAAGACGCCCTATACCTGTCAGCGAGAGTGGGTGATTAACTACGAAGCGCGCACAGCACCGCACTCTCGCACATCGTGTACGCCTCTCTTAGAAGAATGCGATCGCATTCTTCTACGCCGCGGTGCGAACGGGTTCACCAAACCACTCCCATAACCGATCCCTGATGAGAGAGTGAGCGACGCCGCCGGCCGTTCCAATAAATATAAGTCGCAACGAGGATGATAGCAGCGGAAGAGAGCGAAAGAGCTTGCCCGTTTGCAGGCACACAACGAGCCTCCGGCAAAATGAAAGATCTGAAGGAAAGCGGGAAGGGGCACCGACCAAGCGTCGCTTGCTACCGCGCTCCAGATGTCGCCGAAACGTCGATGCAACTCCTCTCCTGTCCCGGCCCCCTTTGACAGTCCTCAGATTCTGTGACCGCGGAGACAGAGAGGAAGAGTGAAAAAAATGAAAGAAAATAAGGAATATCAAGAAAGCACGCGATCGGGATGACAAAATGATGCAGCACGTACCGCATTTACTCGTATACAACTATTGCTTTCGATTTTTTTGTCCCCGGTATAATCTGGCTTGCGGGGTCTCGCGATTAGATTTGAAAATGATTTGCACACACTCTTGTAGCAAACGCAGTGATCGTTGAAGATGCTTTTGTGTTTGAAGACCACGAATTTCGAGAACAAAATATATATATTTTTTAAATATTTATGGTGGTCTATAGTGGCAAACTTCATATGGTTTCTCTATAAGAATTGTGTGATTGCGCTGACCGCTGTAGCGCATGTTCGAGTTAGCGGCTGCGTTTACTGTTGCGTTAGAACATGCGAATTTCGCGCTGTGTTTGTGGAGGTACGACTTGGACAGTTTCATGCACATTTTTTTATCTCTCACTCTTTCATTCTTGCGTATATTGTGGCAGGATTCAAGGAGATGTTGGCACACAAAGAACGGCTGTTGGTGACTCTTGAACGCGTGATACAATTACATACATATTTCTGCATATTCCAAGTACGTGGGTTCTGCAAGATTAGGAAGAAAACACACGCGCGCACACACACACACACACACACACACACACACACACACACACACACACACACACACACACACACACACACACACACGCACGCACGCACTCACGCTTGCACATGCAAGATGCAACTCATTCGAAGCAGCGTCGCGATGCTACAAGCATAGTATCAAATAAACAATACCTATACTACTTTAATCTTGTGGAAATGAAAGGGTGTGTGTATCCGGAGGGGCTTATTCTCGAGAAAACACGGTACCTCTCCGTAAGAAGACTCGGGAGCAGCAGGATCGTCGTGCCATCACCGACTACCATACCCTCCCGCCCTTTTCTTGTGCTGCCGATGCCGCCCTAATTGCGCGCGTCGTGTGCGCGTCGCTAAGCGCAGGCGGAACCGCCGCCAGCGCTGGGTGCCCCGTGTGGGCCCATTTCCCACGGGCCCGGCCCGGCCTGCCTCACCCGAGGGAGTAAGTGCGATGGCGAGTTATTGTTGTTCCGCGATGATTCCCGTTCGCGGTCTTTGTAGCAGCACAGGTGCGCACGCGCTATTTACTGGGGCACCCCGTTGCTCCAGGGGGTGGGGTGTCGTTGGCGCTAGCAAAGGATTCGGTCATGTCAGCACGTACCAGGAAAGAGTCACTGCATGGCCGCGCACACAGGACGTCCATTCTTTTCGGATCTGCATTACACGTGTTTCGTCGTGACGGTCGTGATCACCATCGGCTTAAAACAGAACGTATGAGGTGGCTCCGTGCGAGAGAACTGAAACTTTACAGTTCACCAATCGCAATTTTCTATTAATTGAAAGAGTTTAACGTTAAAATCATAGGCGTGCACAGGGTTCCTTATTAGAGAAGGGGGGAGGGGGTTCAGCGCAGCAACCTCCCCCCCCTCCCCTCGTATTGGCAGAGTCCGATAGAAAAAAACAGGCTTCGCATTGGACGAAAACATGAAAAGGAGCGATGGTGAGCGTTTCACAACGGCCTGCCCTTAGTCCCAGGCTGTCCGGGGAAAAGGTAGGTGGTAAGTTAACAGCTCCTGAAATGAAACATAAGAGGTATTCGGCAGCCGTTATAGTAAAAGACCTACATTGCCATAACGATGGACTTTAAAAAATGACGGTGCATCTACGAATTGAGCGAAGCTGATTTGGAGATTTTTTTTTGGGGGGGGGCGGGGGGGAGGGGTAGACCCCTCTGCCCTCCCCCTCCCCCCACCCACTGCGCGCACGCCTATGGTTGTGATGGAGAATCAGACTACAGATATTGCGCTCGTTGGCGATATTCAAATTCACATAATACGTAAATCAGTCTCCATGAAGCTTGCGTGTTCGAGGAGGTGTAAAGGTTGTGCAGATAGCTTCTGTCTTATAGCCCTTTTTTGAAGCACGCAGTGTACAATATCATGATCTTTGAGAAATAAATTCTGCGCCAAGCCTTGAGAAGCTTATTTGCGAAGTTTCGTCGACGTGAACTCGAACGACTGCCTGTGTTTCCAATGCAAACGGCGCAATTCCCGCCTCCTAGGTTGAGTTATTTCACAAAGCGCACATTTTAGTACGTGGCTCTGCTTTCGAGCTTCGAGCTGACACCCTTATAGAGATAATGACGTTGCGCCAAAATCTTTGCGGAGTCATTGTTCCGGCTGTATTAATAACACGACGCGAGATCGTGAGAAAGATACCTGCTTAGTCTCAACGCCGGGCGAAAGCGATCGCTGCTAATACACATGGTCACGAGTTTCAGTCCAGGCCTCTGACACTGACTTTAGGTCTATATAGGCCTCAATAGCCATAATTACCGGCGCCCCGTGTGAGCCTTCCTTATGTTCACGCTCGAAGCTAATCGACAGTATGGTGTCTGTAAACGACGGCTTCTCTGTAAAGGGTCATTCGCCATACACACTTTCCCATGACGGAAGAAGTCGCGCAGCAATCTGCGAGGAGGCTCGGCGTGTTTCCTATCCGTTATGCGCATTTGCACGTGCTCCCAATTACAGGCAGTTTTCGAACACACCTACAGCTATGTCGCTGCCGTCGCAATCGCCACGAAAGACGTCCGGAGGCAATAATCGTTAGTGATTCTAACGAGCCAGTGTTCTCGAAGTCTCGCAAGCAAACGAGGAAGTGTTGCATACCTTGCGCGCGTCTCAACAGGTAATAGCGAGAGCGTCTTCCGAGGCCGGTGTTTTCATAGTCTTGTTGACGTCCATGACCGAGAAACAATCAGAAAAAAAAAAAGGTTCATAGACGTATCTTCAGAGACTAAATTATCTTTTAGTTTTGTTTCCACGACCTCCCTGTTACATATCCCTCGTTGTGGTTTGTGGTATATAAGGTAGAACAATAAAGGCCAATAGACAGTATGTACGTATAGGTAGGGATAAAGAGAGTTTAACTGGAGAGATTGGATTGTTCTAGTAACTTCGTCACATCCGGCTCAGGAGATCAAAGGCCTGTAATAACCACTGACCTCCATTAAATAGGCTGGACGGCGCATCCCCGCTCTGCGAGGCGGGCGCTTGTGAAGCCACCGGAAGGTCCCCTGTTTGTCCCGGAAGCTGGCGTCTTCTGTCCGTCTCAGTCGCGCTATTCAAATATTCTCGGGTGGTAGCTGTTGTTATGATCGTTTTTCTTTTTTATTTTTTCAAACTCTGCGATTACGCCTCACTTTAGACGCCGGCGAACGTTACACGAAAGATGACAGAAACCGTGCCGATACCGTCCGAATATGGCGGAGTGCTGCAACGTACAAAATGCATAAAAAGTAATGCAACTTTGGGGTACTTACGCGTGAAATGTCTACCCTGACGACTTTTCCGGTCGATTCGTACAGTTTACTACGCTACAGGCAGGTATTTCTTTAAAAAAAGTAGAGAAAAGCTCTCTTCCGGGACAAAAACGGCGGCTTCTGGTATGGCTTCACGCCCGCGTGCTCGATGCGCCATCCAGCTCCTCCTAGTGGAGATCAGTGGTAATAACCCTCCAACAGCAAGGTCAAGTTTAAGTTGGAGACGCAGTCTAGAGTATACGTTCTTTGTTCCTGTTGCTATATAGGCAACAGTAGACGCCCATATGTACATATACCGACGTCTCCATATATGCTGGAGATATCACCAAGATGTCCAGAAGCTGAAATCATCGGCAACGTGCTCCGCTCATAACCTCTCCTCATAATAAAAACGTATACGCAGGAAGTTGTAATGATCTGATAGTCTTTTTATCAAGTTCAACAATTATCAAGTACTTGCATTGTGGAAGACGTATTGAAGCTTCAGGAAAACTTTGAATAAAATTGAGCTATTTATTGCTCAGTTAAGGGTTAGGGCCATTAGGTGCATCCCGCTCAACTGAAGGCGTTTCCAATATTGTGTGGCTTTTTGTTTATGCTCCTTAATAATTCGACGCATGTCATACGGCCCGTGCTATAGTTTCGTTTTTAACAGCACATCTCATTTCAAATCACTGCTTTCGGACGTGGCCATACAACTCTGAGTGGAAAATGCTTGGCTTTTCCTCAAATTTCATTTTCACCGGCGCTGAAGCCAAAGTTTGTTTCACGTAAATAAATAAAAAAAATGGAGCACGGTTCGTGATGATCTAGAGATTACACAGTCCGTAATATCAGCGGCGCTAACGTATGGCGTCACGACAGTGCTGTCATTACGTGAGTGCATACGGTGCACCGAATTCCGGGGCTGGCTTCGTTCATGGGGAATGCATCGCGCACGCGGCGACCGGCCGTATCTTCGCTGCGGGGCGGACAGCCTCGTCCAAGGCATCACCATCACCACGGAAGACGACGGTCTAGATGATGGAGTCATTTTCGCTCTCGCCCTCCCCTCCCTTCCTCCCTTTCCTCTTCCGTTCTGACGTGATGCATTGGCAGCGGCACAGAGCTCCACCCACGCACGACGAACACCGGAAATGAAAGCTTGCGTTCGGCTGCCGGCGTTGCATATATGTGCCCACAGCGCGGTAGTGTATGCCTGTTCGTGTGTGTGATGGGTGCGGAAGCGAGGTTGCCAGGGTGCTTGCGTCGGCCTGTGCGTGCGGGCTAAATGAGACCGCAAGCCATTGTTCGCAGGCGCAAGCCGCTGACGCGGATATGGTCTCGCCAAGATTTTGGGAGCCTCCTCAGGCTGCAGAGAGGGGTGTGGAGGTGTGGCCACCACCCTTCCGTCTGAATCGGGTTTCGAGGCGCCGGTGGGCCGGATACAGGCAGCTACCTAACCCGATTCAGTCGATCACCGCGAGCGGCGAGGGGGTGATAGTTCCGTGCGGTGAAGGGGTTACGTGGCGGACGTGCCGTTGTTGGTGCGGGTCGTTGACTTCTTCCACGAAACGACGGAATAAGTTGCGGCTAAGTTAAAAACTTTTTGAAAGGGATAACTGATAACCACCCATATGTAGAACGAAGTCACGAGGAAGTCCATACGAATATCTTAGAAAGGAGCGGACTGGTGTCCTGGGCGACCTTTACAAAAAGGCGTTGGCCTCGGATTTGATCCCCGGACCAGGACAAACTTTTCTTCAACTAAGAACCTCTCCGTTCTGATAAATCCGTATGGATTTCCTTGTGGCTTCGTGTTACAAAAGGGTGGTTGTCAAGTATCCGTTTCATAACCCTTCAGCCACCTTGCGGGATTCTGCAGAACTCATTTGCAGTTTGTAACGTTGTGTTATAAGTTTGTTCCCTCCCCGCATGCAATGCTTGGGCGCACCAAGTGAAAACGATACGTTGAGTTATAGGTAAATTCCGCGTACACTTAGTCTATACACTCCGCTGACCAATCAGCGAAAGAAGCAAATTGTTCATCACCAGTCCAGTGTCGCCCTATGAAACTCCTCGTTTAGCCGAGGAAGCGTCTAGCCATACTGAATAGTGTGGTTACAGGCAGCCCGACGCTTTTCAATTCGTACAAAATGCAGGACTTGTCACTGACAATCGATCACAAAGAAGAGGAGGCAAGCAAAAGTAAAACAGCCGATAACATCTTAGCGGGATATTTCTTAGCACTGCTTACAATCAAATTCATAAATTTACTTATGGTTAAGTTTTTATTGAAATGGTGACTAAATAATCCTTGCTATAATTGCTTCAGAGACACATTATTAAATAATCGCCGACAGCGCTACAAAGTGCTCCATATGAGAGCAGCATACAAATGTACGCTTTTATTGCATTCCGATTTAAATATCATTAGCTTTTTATTTCCTTATATGGATTCACGTGAATTTGATGCAACACAGGTTCTAGATATCGCAAGCCCTTGTTCTGTGGCGGACGTGACTGATGATGAAAATGACGATGATATTTTAGCTGCAATAAATCGAAGTAATTTCGCTATCTCACATGTAGTCCCGTGTCTCTCAATTAATCACCGGCACGAAACGCTGCGCTCCCAATCTCGATCGCACAAACAAAACGCGCCAATGCGTGGCCTTTAGGATATCTTCGGCATGCAGAAGCGTAAATGCAAAAGCATTTGCGGCAAGTGCCGCATAGGGGTGTTCACCGTGCATACAGACGCAAGCGGCGTGCGTTGCCTCTTTCGCCGGTGGTCGGTGCGATGCCTGAGAAAGATACGGGCTCTGTACGTGTACGCGGCAGAAAACAAGAAAACTCTAGTCAGAACACGTGCGTAAGCTTACGTACTTGTATATTTTTTGCACTTAACAGCACTGTGAACGGCCCACGGCGCACGAAGATAAAGTTATAGAGAGAGGGTTGGTTGTTTTAAATCGTTGGATGCATAAATATTACGCGCGCATTCTCACGAGAAGTCGGCACAATGTGCCCAATGCAAATTCGAGAAATGCCTCACACGGCGTCGAAAATGGAATGCTTTAATCTGCTGATAGTGTTTATGTCTGTTTCCTTTTTCTTTTTCGCAGCACTGTGGGGCACCTCGAACCATAAACACAAATCAGGCTTTCCATTTGGCCGATAGCTGGATGGATGGATGGATGGAAATAACTTTATTTATACGTCCTGTACAGGGTGTTGCCACCTGCCTGGCTAATCCCACGTCGGGATTGGGAGGTCAAGCCTCCCAGCCCTGTCATGGGCGTACTGGACAGCCAGGACTTGGGGAATATGGACGCGAGACTTTATCAACCCTGTAAACCGTTCCCGGGAAATGCCAGGGCCAAGCGACCCACACTCCCAGAGCATATGCTCAAGCGTGCATACTTCTTTCTTGCATGCCTTGCAAATAGCATCCATATCTTTTATATCGTACCATGCTTTTGCCTGTGCTGGTGAGTAATAAGACTGTGTCTGTAATTGTCTAAGTGTGACCGCTTGTGCTCTGTTTAGTCTACTGTGAGGAAGTGGAAACTCTCTCCTCCCCAAGTAGTAATGTTTAGTAATTTCATTATATGTCGTGGGCGTATTCTGTTGTTGATTTTCGAATCCAGCAGAATCAAAGCCATATGTAAAAGCGGCCCGGTCCGTAAGTTCGCGGGCAACGCTGTTGGCCGATTCATTTGGATTCATGGGAATGCCATCGAGTGATCCAAGGTGCGCTGGGAACCAATATATGTAATGTGTATCAATGGCCTGTTTACTATTAATAATTCGAACTGCTTGTGGTGCGATCTTGCCCCTGCTGAAGGCTCTGATGGCTGGTTTTGAGTCACTGTATATCTCGGTGTATCGATCATCCGTCAGGGCCAACGCGATGGCAACCTGTTCAGCGATTTCCGATTTGGAAGTGTAAACCGTGGCGCAGTTGGTACACCTGCCCTGGTGGTCTACTACTACCGCGGCGAACTTAGTTCGGTCTTTATATGTGGCTGAGTCAACAAAGCAAGCCCCCCTGCCTCCTTTATCCAACTTCTTCAATAAAGCCTTAGCCCGGGCTACCCGTCTGGCGACGTTGAAGATGGGGTGCATATTTCTTGGCAACGGGGCTACGATGATGCTCTCAGCAAAGTCCTGTGGTACCTTAGTGTATGTCTTCTGGTCGATGACAGGGTTGATCATGATTCTATTGAGGATCGACCTCCCCGTGGAAGTCGTAGAGAGTCTTGCTATTTGGGACCTTTCTTGAGCCTCCGCAATTTCTCTAGTCCTGTTGTGTACCCCTAACTTGAGCAATTGTTGAGTGCTGGTGCGAAGTGGGAGACCCAGTGCACTCTTGATGACTTTCTTGATCGCCGCGTCTAGCTTCTTTAATTGGGTCTGTGTCCAGTTATACATGGAAGCCGCATATGAAATATGACATAACACGAAAGAGTGGATCAACCTGATAAGATTGTCCTCTTTCATGCCTTTTTGTCTCCCTGCAAGTCGTCTGATCATCCGGTATGCGTTCTCTGTCTTGAAGATAATTTTCTTGAGTGCCATGTGATTTCTGCCATTGGCATCTATAAAAAAGCCGAGTACCCTCATCGTGTCGACTCTGGGTATATTAACCTCGTTTTCGGTCAATATATGTATGTCACTTTCGGATAGTGGCTTCCAGCCCTTAGGTCTCCCCCCTTTCTCTTTTCTGTAAAGTAACAACTCCGATTTGTGTGGGGAGCACCTGAGACCAGTGGGCCTCAAGTATTCCTCCACTGTCTGCACCGCTTCTGTAAGTGCATCCTGTACCTGTCCTTCACTACCGCCAGTACACCATATAGTAAGGTCATCAGCATAGATGGTGTGGTGAATGTTGCTGATATTGCTCAGTTTCCTGGACATGCCGATCATGCACAGGTTGAAGAGGACGGGGGAGATCACCGAGCCTTGTGGAGTTCCACGGTCACCGAGTTGAACCACATCTGAGTTGGTGTCTCCTACCCTTAACCTCGCTGTGCGGGCTCCTAAGAAAGATTTTATGTAATTATACATTTTCGATCCAAGTCCAATTTCCTCTATCGTTTGAAGGATATATTTGTGCCTGATGTTGTCGAATGCTTTCTCCATGTCTAGTCCGAGGATGGCTTTGGTATGTCTAGAGTACCCGTCCAGAATGTCATGTTTAATCTGCTTCATAGCATCCTGAGTAGATAGCGAGGATCTGAAGCCTGGCATATTGTGGGTGTATATGTTGTTGTCCTCCAAGTAATCCTTAAGCCTGTTGAGGATTGCATGCTCGGCAACCTTTCCTACACATGATGTTAGCGATATTGGTCGCAAGTTCTCTAGACTCGAGATTTTTCGAAGCATGCTGCAGAATAGGAAAAGATGTGCGGAGCTTTTGTGTAGCTGTCCGGTGGCAGTCGATCAAGTTAGCACGTGTGCCCCGTTTTCATCACCTGTTTTGATGCGAGTTTGGCGGGAGACCCAGTCGTAAAACGCTTCTGTTTTATAAATCCACTGTGGTTACCTCATATTAACAAAGTAGAAAGCGTGAATAGCGCTTCATGCTTAGGTGAGTGCGCTGGAGAATATACAAAGCATCTTCCATTACCCGGCAACAAAGATGGCACTCTTCGTCATTTCCTAGCGCTTTCTTGGCTATCATGTCATGTTCGCGTGCGTTGCGTTTCGAATGTTGCACTCACGATAGGACATACTTTCACCCTCCCAATAATTTTCTTATTTTTGGTAAGCTTCAGACATTGATAGTATTTGTGTCTTGTCTTTTCTTGCAATAGATTTAATCTGAGAACGTATCTAATCATGTCTGACAAAACTTCTTCACAACATGCTGATTCACAGATTCAAAAGTCCGAAAGTCAAGGGCTCATTACTACAGTACGCAACCTACCTGAAACATTGGTACGTGCGTTGACAGCAGGAAATACCTTATCCTTTGCGGCAAGTCGCTTTATAATATAAAAGTCAATAACCTAAGCACATTCCTTAATCTTGTATCACTCAGCCATGTCACCGGAAGTTCGGTCTTCGGAGCAAGCCACACTCTCATTTTATTCGATCTTGCATTGCCAGGCTTCATTTCGCTCTCTTAAGTCAGTTATCATATTGAGTTCGTTATCTTTTTACGGTGTGTGCGGTGGGTGGACTGTCTCCAGAGTGGCAGCTAAACATCGGTGAGTCGGAATTTCACTACGCATCGAGTTCAAAATTGCCCCTTAGCGGGCCCGTGCCACATACCTGGCAAAGCCCGGGTATGGGGGACAACGAGATGCCGCTAGGGCCAAGCGGAGCACCACTCATCCATCCTGCTCGACTTCAAGTTGCTGCAGGCCCAGCAATGATAGCGACGTCCCATACAGAGAACAGCAAGGCCTCGCAGTGTAAGAAGAGGCGTACAGAGGAGGGAGAAGAGGTTGACAACGATGACGCCACATCGACATACTCTCTCAATGACATGACACAGATGGATACAGAAGCACCCAAGGAAGACGAGGGAGCTTACACGGTGGTCACCCATCACAAGAACCGAGCTACGGGGATACCGGTGGTGTTCAGACCAATCGCCGCCGAGGACTCCTTCTGGAAGGTGAATCCAAATCGCATAGCATCTGAGATAATCTCTGCTATCAATGAGAAAGTGACATCATCAAGAATCAACAGAGACGGAAGTTTTTGTGTTGGAGTACGGTCTTTGTACTCGGCAAACAAGTTGCTGCTAATCAAGAGTCTGGCTGGCTTGCCTGTACATGTGATGATACCTCAGTCTTACATGAAGACCCTAGCAAAGATAAGAGATGTTCCACTTGAATACAGTGATTATGACCTACTGGAGTACCTTAAAGATGTCGGAGTAATCTCAGTCACACGACAAAAGAGATGGACAAGAAATGAAGATGGAAGTGCCACAATGCAGCCTATACGTAATGTAATACTCCAGTTTAGGCATGACATGCCATTGCCAAAAAGAGTTGCTCTCGGCTTTACGGTTCACACTGTCGAGGAATACATTGAGCCGGCTGTAAGGTGCTACAACTGCCAGAGATATGGCCATATGGCTAAGACTTGCAGGGGAACCAAGAGATGCAAGGTATGTGCGGGCGCACATGATTACAAAGAATGCACCTCGAAGCGTCAACCTAAGTGTGCCAACTGTGCTGGACCACATCCGGCGTCGTTCTCAGGCTGCTCTCGAAACCGTTTGGCATCGGCTGCACAAAGAGAGAGAATTGTAAAAGGGTACCATAAGATACAAAGAGGTCCAGCGCCCAATGCGGATATAGTCGAAGATGTTCCTGAGACGCAAAGAAATGCAAAACAGTGGCGCCACGACTCTTACTCGGAAGTATTGAAGCGCTCAGCACCAAAACATCGCGTTGGCAAAGAAGTCCGGGCCCAAGAACATGCTGAAGCGGCACCTTCTGCCGGGCCAGACACAGCCAAGGAGTCACTGACAACCAAAGGGAAGGGTCACAGCAACCTGTTGAGGGAAAATTCTTCAAGAAATGGGATCTCGGCGGAGACAACCGGAAACGAGCAAGTCATTTTGCCAATAATTTTTGCGGCTCTTAAAGCGATTCTACGATCCCTGCCACAAGCAGGTTCTTTACCAGAAGTGAAATTGCTGCTAGATCTTGAGCATCTTATCTTGTAGCAATCATGGCTAACGGACTATCTAACTGGTACAAAAGAAGTGCAATATTCCAGTGGAACTGCAACGGTCTGCAGAATAAGAGTGGAGATTTTCGGAAATTCGTCGCTCAGCATGGGTTTCCGATTTTGTGTATTTCTGAAACAAGAGTATCCACTAACTTTCGATTGTCTAATTATGTGGTGTACCAAGCAGAACGTCCTGCTGCAAAAAGCAGAGTGATGGTGTGTGTGAGACGCGATATTCCATCGACACTTGTGGCTACGTCAAAAACAGATGCGCCGGAATTTGTTAGATGCAAGGTGAAGTTTGGTAACGTTACTGTAACTGTAGTTAGTGTATACGTGCACCCTCAAGCAAAAGTTTCATACGCAGAGTTGGCTGCAGTGTGTAGATCTGATCATGATCCCATAATTATATGTGGTGATTTTAACGCGCACCATGAATTGTGGGGTAGTGAGCGTTGTGATGTAAGGGGTTCTGCTATAGTAAAGATATGCGAAGATCACGGTTACGCTATACTAAATGATGGTTCTCCGACGTTACTACGGGGGCATAACTACTGCAGCGTACTAGACATCACTGTGTGCTCCTCTGAATTAGCGGCTGGAGCGGACTGGACTACAGACGCTGATACAAGAGGAAGTGACCACTTGCCAGTATTAATTTATCACCCAAAGTTGAAGAAAACGAGAAATAACCGCACAGCAAGAATTACAAATTGGGCAATCTTTCGGGAGCTACAGAGACAAAATCTTAAGCCTTGTGATGACGCAGAAACGTATGCATCGAAGATAAAACATTTTCTAACAAAAGCTACTCGTGCAGTACCCATTCCAGATGGGTATGCGGGTGTTGACGCTGAGTATGAGCGGTTTCGGGCAATACGACGTCGATCTGAAAGAAGATATCGCAGGTCGGGAAATTTAGAAGATTTCAAGGTTGCACAGAAAGTACATTCTGCAATGCAGAACCAACTGCAGAAGCTTTCAACCAAAAGGTGGCAAGATTTATGTGCCTCACTTTCTCCATTTACCTCGGCGCCTCAACTGTGGAACATGGTACGCGCCCTCCGACAGCCAGTAGTCCACTCGAGACCACTACAGGCTCTAGCGCTATCTCGAGGAGTTAGCGAACGTGTGATTGCCGAAGAATTTTGAGATCTTATACTGAGAAATGGAGAGGCCGTCCAAACTAGCGAATATAAATCCTCAGCAGAATCAGCTTCGGCGGTTGTCAAGAAGTCCTCTGCGGTCAGTTCATCAGATCTGGATGAGAGCTTCACACCAGAGGAGCTCCAATATGTGCTGTCTTCTGTAAAACGAACAAGTTCCCCAGGACCAGATGGAGTTACATACGCTGCACTGGCTAATTTGTGCGAGAAAGGAAAATTACACCTGTTGGACATTTACAATAAAAGTTGGCAAGAAGAAAAGGTTCCGGAAAGTTGGAAGATATCGAAAGTAGTACCGTTGCTAAAGCCAGGGAAGAGCCCTATGCAGTTGGATTCGTTTAGGCCGGTTAGTTTGACAAGTTGTATTTCGAAAGTGATGGAGAAAATGATCAATGAACGAATTTTATGGTGGCAAGACATGAAGAAACTACTACCAGAAAGCATAGCCGGTTTCAGAAGAGGTAGATGCACAATGGACTGTATTTTGGACTTGGTCACAGATGTGGAAAACCAACGTACGGAAGGAAACATCACTGTCGCTGTATTCCTTGATGTCCAACGAGCATACGACACAGTGAGTCACGTTCACGTTCTGGAAGGCCTGGCCCTGCAGGGATTCAAGGGCAAGATACTGCGTTGGATCGCTGACTTCCTGAGGCACCGGCAAATTTTTGTAGTTACACAGGAGGGGCCAACGTCGGAACATGTCGTCAGCCAAGGAGTGCCACAGGGCAGCGTGCTAAGCCCTACTCTCTTCAATGCAGTCATGGCGCAGCTCCCGTATAATCTTCCACCTAACATCAGATGTTCAGTATATGCTGATGATATAAGTATATGGACGTCTGGTACATCGTTTTTGGATGTCCAACAAACTTTACAAGAAGGATTGGATTATGTAGACCGTTTTCTAAGAAAAAGAGGTATGGCACTGAGTCTGGCTAAAACAGCCATACTACCGTTTACATTGAAAAGACCTGGAGATTTCCAGATTATTTTGAAAAACCAGCCTATCCAAATGGTAAAAACTCATAGATTCTTGGGAGTGATTTTAGACCGGAGACTAACATGGTCGCCTCATGTCCAGTCCCTTGAACAAAAAGTGAATCAGGCCATTCGAATCCTCCGGCATCTCTGCGGGGCAAAATGGGGCGGTACTACAGAGTCGTTATTAGCCCTACATGTTGCGTGGATACGCCCCATCGTAAGTTACTCACTGCCGCTGCTGCACGGACTTCCAGCCTCCACCGAAAGGAGACTCCACTTGTTATTGGCAAGGAGCTTGAGGGTATGTCTGGGGCTGCCACGGTCAACTTCCAGTGCTTTAGTGTATGCAGAAGCTCGACAACCACCTTTGGCAGTACTCCGAGCTAAAGAAACATGTCGAAATTTATTTAGAATTTTCACGCAACATGAAAGTCATCCTTTATCTGGTGCACTAACACAAAGGACGGCAACGAGACTACAGGATAGTGTATCATCATTTCAAGCAGTAGTACCAGGATTTAAACGATGGAAACCTTCAAAACCACCTTGGACGCTGCCGCCTCTTAACGTTATCTATGAAATAGATGGCATACGGAAGAAAGCAGACATGGCGCCTCTAGTAGCCGCACAGATGGTACTTCATCATTTTCATATAACGCATAATGACAAAACGAAGATATATACAGATGGATCATGCACTGAAGAAGCGTCAGCCTGTGCGGTTCTTATACCCGAAATACAGGAAAAGAGAATGTACAAATTATCGCACAAATCTTCATCGACGACAGCAGAATTGGTGGCTATCTTTGAAGCAGTTAAGCTTATCTGCGAGAATTCTGAGCCACGAAAGTGGGTGATATGCACGGATAGCAAACCTGCCCTTCAGCTAATCAGAAATGCGAGATCACTTTACAAAAATGGTGAAATAGCACAATGTATTGCAGAAACGGTGGAATATGCCTCAGCGCAGGGTCACAACATCGTATTCCAATGGATACCCAGTCACATTGGAATAAAGGGAAATGAAGAGGCTGACAGCCTCGCGAAGAAAGCATTGAACGAAGGACGGGATTGTGCAATCCCTGTGTCTGGGGCGGATATTCGACATTTTATAACGCAAGGAGCTAACCATTGTTCGATGGAGAAGTGGTTTGATAGCCCTAAATCAAAGGAATCAGTACTTTATGAAGTTGATCCACACAGAAAATTTTTCATAGCGACAGATCTCCCACGACACTTAGAGACTTTAATCCACAGACTTCGATTGGAAGTAGCCTACACAAACAGTTTCCTGCACAAGATACATCGAGCCAACTCCCCGGAATGCCATTGTGGTCAAGCAGAAGAAAATGTTCGCCATATTCTTTTGGAGTGCGTTAAATACGCGAATGAAAGAGAAAACTTAAAGAAAAAATTAGCAAGTTTGGACAGACGGCCCCTCACATTAAAGAAATTACTTGGACCATGGCCTGAGATGCATCTTCAGAAAAAGGCGAACATCTTCCTGACAGATTTTTTAGTGGAGACCGGACTGGATAAGCGCCTGTGATAGACAGCCAGGGATTGATTTATATGAAAGGTGTTAGTGCATATTTTGATAGTAGAAAAGGATGGTGTGCGGGTGAACAGTTTATGACAGTGTGAACTGCTGCAAGCAAACTGTGTCTTGGTATGATATTTGAAGTGATTTCAGTGTGCGGATTGTTCATGTTTAGGTATCGTTTAGTATTATTCTTTTTTTTTTCGCTGCATAACTTCGTGATATGGAGTAGCCGAGGCAATATGGACCTCAACCTCTCCACAGCAAAACAGTTAGAACAGAACAGAACAGAACAGCATTGCCAGGCACGTACTAACCACAATTGGCTCGCTTATAGATACCTCCGCGTAATGTGCCTCCCTTTTGCCAAGTGGAGCTTATGCTTTATATTCCATACTAAAGCAACACAGGCGGACATTATGAGGAGTCTATCGTATTCGTGATTGAGACGAGCTGCTTGTTGTAGCCGTTCGCAAAGAGCAGTATACTGTTTTCTTCTCACTGGGCTCCTCTTCCTTGATTGATAACCGACCTACATTTGCACTCTTGGAAGCGCGCACGAAACCGCCGAAGATCGAGATACCCCGGAACGATTGCAGTCTGACGGCCTTGGCGACAGGATTTCACAATCGGCATGGGTTGAATCGTGTACAGCGCACACCTCAAATCGTCCTGTGGGTTTTATGGCTTACGATTGTCCCTCCAATGTTCCCGAGCCAAACGTCGGGTATGAAATTTTGAGAACACGTCGTAAAAGGGGCGCCTATTATACTGAGCAATGTAGATGGACAGAGCTAAGGTTTCAGGTTGCACTAAAGCAGCACTTTATCTTTTTAGTGCGGCCAGGACAAACACGCATGAATCAATCAGAAATTATCGCCTCACGGCGTGCGACCTTCTGGGTATACGCGGTGAATGCTGCTATGTGTGCACGCGCATCAGTTGTTCTCTCTTTCCTTCTTCCTTTCTCTAAACCCTTAATCAGGTCCTGGGTAAATGCTGGCTGTATCCAGGAAACCAGACGAAAAATGTCTGGTTTCCTGGATTTGTTTGTATCAGTGCATGCGATTGCATTTGATTTGTGTGTGCGTGTGTGTGTGTGTGTTCGTGTGTGTGCGTGCGTGCGGGCTAGCATCCTAAGACGTATTCAGCAAAGGATATTAACAGGGCGCATGCTAATTCACACTACACACTCGTATACGCAGTAACTAATACCGAGTGCACACGGCTAATTAATCTTACCATAGGGAGGTATTGGTGACCTGCTTTGTTGCGCATTATAATTTCCCTTTAATTTGCTGCAACCACATAGATTAACAATTAGTTCCTCCCCAAACATTTGTTCAGTACACTCACGCCGCAGCAAATAGAGCCTGGTGATTGATTGATTGATTGATTGATTGATTGATTGATTGATTGATTGATTGATTGATTGATTGATTGATTGATTGATTGATTGATTGATTGATTGATTGATTGATTGATTGATTGATGTTGAGAGAGAGAGAAAGGCAAAGGAAAGGTTAACCAGGTAGCACCCGGCTTGCTACCCATACAAGGAGGGAGGGGGAATGGGGTGAAAAACAATAGAGAAAGAGAGGAGGAAAGAGAGAATAACTAACACACTAGCACGCATAGCAGCGGTCGCCGCGCATACCCAGAAGGTTTCAAACTGTGAACTGTCACGGTGTACGGCTCGACTTCGATGGTCTTAGATGAAGTAGACTGCAATCCACGATGTTAATTGAAGGCTTGCAAGGATTACCTCCAAGGTATCCAGAAATTGCAGTGCGCTTCGAGCTGATGGGATTTTCATTCCGGCGAGGAGAGTGCGCACTGTGCTCATCAATGACCCCAACACAGCGAACGTTCCAAAGACGCGCGGTGGCTTTTTGAAATGGTCTAGTCAAGATTGCTCGGGATTAATTTTGACCAGAGTCATGCTACGAACGAAGCTTTACCGAAGTTGCCTTGTCGAAACATTGACTCCAGTAATTCCTTGTTCGATCGCGTCTGATCGCTTTGACTTCATCTCTCGCTGTACCTCAATATTCTTTTTGTTCTGACTAGGTATTCGCGTGCGGTAGATCGATCAATGCGGCGTTTGCATGGAAGAGGTCGACGTAAACAATTAAACATTCCGCAATTCGAGGCTCAAACGTGCAGCTCGTTAACATTCCGAGCCCCTCTGGCAGGTACAGGTAACCAGTACGGCCAGGATCTTTGCGTCACCGAGCGCGCTTTCGTTTTCCTTTTTAATTTGGGCACGTTACGAAAGCGCTGCGCTTGCCTCCGGGCCACGTTTCCCTGGGAGATCACCGAAACTGATTGGACGTGATTGCGTTCGCCGATCAGCCGTCGTTTAGTTGCATTGCGCTTTATGCACCGAGCAACAGATACGCGGTATGCAACAGCTGACTGCGCCGAAACCTTGCTGCGCATTCGCCCGCCCGTTTATGCTATACGTGTTCGCCACCTAGTTAAAGGACGGGCTAATAGACGCGAAACAGCACGTTATGGCCCTAAGCACCGGTTGCGGCTCGGGTGATTAGTTTCGGTTTCGTGGGTCTGTGATCAATATTACACCAGGATATAGCACTCCGGGCCATGGGCGACGTTTTCTTTGCCCCAAAGCGTGCAAATACGCACCGCGGCACAGTGCTTCGGGCGTTCTCTGTGTAGCGTTTTTCATTGTTACGTTGTTCAGCGCTGCCGACCTACGCCTTGCGTGCTAGAAACGATCGGCTGGCATTGCTCGCACCGAGGCGTGTCTGCGGTGTGCGCGCGACTCCTTTTAATTGCGCGCACGGCCTTTCAAGGCTCTTCTGTGTTCTTGCTTATTTTTCGTAATTACCGGCGGCCAACGGGCGAGAGCCAGACAGGCGAGGTCGGCGTGGCCTCAGAGATAAACGTTGTCGCCCGTGGGCAGCTCGGGCCGGTGTTTTTGGTCCAGACTGCGCATGCGGCCCTTGAAGAGAGGGAAATAGAAAGATAGAGAGACTAAGCAGTGTTGCGTGCGCGCCGACTTTAAATTGTTTACCTCGATTCCGTAGGCCGGTTATCGTAGAACTGGCGTAGCGAGCGAGTGAGCTCGCGTAACCTGATTATTGATGCCTTCGAGTAAAAGCGTTAGGATACGTTTCCCTTTTTATTTTACACGTGTGTCATATGTAAGCAATTATGTTAACTCGTTTACCTAAATTCCTTATGTAATTGTTCCAGGCCGCCTTTTGTATCTGGCGTAACTGCGCAATTAACTGCGCGTGCCTCCGAGCTAACGTTACAGGTCCATTAACACGGCATTTTGGTTTCTAAGCATACGCTTCCGCTGTTTTCTGTCGAAACGTGTAATTCCCAACCGACAGGACGAAGGCGTTGGGTCGATATGCTGGTTAGCAATATAAGCGCTTCGCTATGAATGTTGCAAGGGTGAGCTGCGGAGCAGAGACGAAAGAAATGCAAGGCTAACATTGTAAATGTAAGGCTGGCAGACTGAGATGATAGCGTATACAATAAGAAACGCGCGGTGCACAATCGTGTGTCGGTCACTTTCTTTTTCAACGTGAACTCGACGGAACACCACTCGCTGGGAAAATGCCTCTATGAGTGAGAAAGTTAGGATTTTCATGTTAGGCCCACCTGAATTCAAATCGCTAACTTTTATTTTTAATATAACTATTACGTCATTACGGCTACCTTATCTCAGACCGCTAGAACACTAAGTAGCGGCGTTTTAACATGCTGCTATTATGTACGGTGACAAATCAACTGCTATGAAACGTGGCCTAGTATCCTGTGCTTGGCCGTTATCTCACTCATAAGAAATCACGACATAAGCGGGAATCATAATGCTATTACACTTATCGCCTGTTTAATCACTAAGCATCCTAACCAGCGTATAAATAAGAAGTTACTCAGTAGTCCGGAGAAGAAAAATCTCGAGTAAAAGAAGTACGAATGTATCCTTGCACGTGCATCTGTGTTACTCTAGGCTAAACAACCTTGAAAAAGCTGTGATGACAACTCCTCTGAGCTCGACAACCGTTTTGGTTTTATTCATTTCTACGCCGGCAGAGATAATAAATAAATATCTATCCTTCTTTCTACCTCTCTCGCTATTTGTGTGGTGGTACAACCGCTGCGCGTACCACCAATGGTCGTTCTTCTCTACTTCACGTTACCTCATCTGCACTGGCAATATAGAAGAAGCGAGTTACACATTGAAACAGCCCACCTCTTCCAGGAGTGCGAAATCGCCCTGGTGTGAAAGCCGACATCGCACATTTCGTATCTTTCGATCTATATGAGCATATCGTTATGAGCAGCGATAAAGGAGTCGTCGCTGCTGCGTGTGTATTCCAACTTTTATTGTCCTGTAAGTGTACCACCGCGTACCGTGTCTACTTCGTTGTTGAAAAACATTTTCGAATCGCCGTTGTGGCGCCCGCTGACTTGCCGGCACAGCACGTTTCCGCGCCGCCATCGCGGTGTGCCGAACCTGTCAATTCCCGCGCGCGTTGCCCTCGCGACGTCTTCACTATACAGCCGCCGTTGCTTCGCAACGCGGCGCACGGGCGCCACGTTTATCGAGCCCGCGGATCTTGATATATTGGCCTCACACCACCCGCTGCGCGCGCAGTTAACCCGCCGCATACAACCATCTTCGATACCACGACAGTAGCTTCCGCCGCTCTCGACGAAGCTTACACGGAACGGCGTCAAAGGCAGAGTTTAGAGAATGGGCATAGTTGTTAGAAGAAAGAGAAATTGGAGAAATAATAAAGAAGAGACTCAAAATTACGATAACACAATGCGTGAGGCCTGGTGGAGGCCAACCGAAGCGAAATCTAGATAGCCGAATTCAATGCGCTCGTATATCTGTCTGCGCGATGCCGGCCGCCATCTATGCATCAATATTTTTTATTCCAGAAAAATGGTCCCCCCCCCCTCCTCAACTACTCTCGAGACGCATGCACTTATGGACTCGGTGAAGCGGGGAAACTGGGCTAACCGCCGCTCGCTGGCTTTCTTGTGTGTTTGTACGCGCTAGGCCCCGAGTGCTCAGGCGTATACGCCACGTCGTGCCTCGCTCCTCTTGTCTCGAAAGCTCGCGCGAGACCCACGTAAAGAAGCGCGCGCGTAGAATCGTGGTTTCACGCTCGCCACGCGTGGCTCGTAACCACGAGAGATGCACTTAAGCCTAACCTAGATCTTGGCGCGGTTAAACAAAGGACAGGATCTACGGTGCCCGCCAGCTCCATTTCGCTCGTCCTCTTGTTGTTGCTTTACGAAAACCCAAAAACAAAAAAAAACCTCTAGATTGAAGGTCTCTACGTATCAGTGAGATAAAGGTAAGATTAATGACGATTGTACGTTCGTGCATCCTGGCAGAAAAAAAAAAGACATCCATTATATTATTTCCTGAAATATGAATTCAGCGCAATGGGTCGTTCAGAGAAGCAGACATCTCAGCGCAACGTGCACATACGAAGTTGACGATCGCGGGGATAGGGCATTCGCGGAATGACTGCCAATTTCATTTTCATACGTAGCAGCACATGTCGAGCCTATGTTGCGAGACTGACCTATATTTGACTTCCATTAACCCTTTCAGAAGCCACGTATGAAGAACTATCCCCAAATACGTCAAATAGATACAACGTTATTTCAAGGCACTCGATATTCTATTGCAACAAAAATAATGTCAGAATTCCCTCATTTATGCCTGCTATAGTAATTAGGTCTAATTAAACTGTTATATAATATGTATTTAATCTGAAGTCATTCTCACGCTCTATTTTTGCATAAATAGAATGAAATCTAAGGCTAGAAATATAGTGCGAATTTGTTTTCCGTTATGTCCATTTTGAGCAAAGAAAAAATATGCTTTTGTCGTGGCTCGCGTGAAGTGGAACGTCGAACGACTCGTGTAACATGATAGTGCCTTCAGCAAAGGGACCATATGCAACAGCACACTGCAAAACGAAGTTAAATTAAGACAGATTTATTATGCGGGAGGTTCAATTCATCCGAAGCTCAAAGAATCTTGCTCTTTAGTGGCCCCTACAGTCTACACATCTAGCAAAAACAAGTGGTGTACACAGTTGGGTACATAGCGTCTCAAAGGGTTAAAGCCTCCGTCTATCTCATGGTGGGCTAGAACCACAGAAGGTTCAGCAGTTTGATAGGGAGGTGCAAGGTGTAAATAAAGACAGTAGTCAAAACCACCGCGCAGGTGCCGGTAGACGTGATTTGCATGCATCATATGTCGCATACCTTGATCCGCCAATCAATTTCACGTGTACTGCTTAATTGTTCACCTCCCTCTAGCTTGCTTGAAGGGGTTTGCAGTTCACTCGCCACTCTGTTATCAAAAGAACACGAGGACACTCCGACAAGCTTTAGAGCGTCCAAATTGTCTTTCATTGTATTTAAATGATGCGGGATAGAGGAATGAAGAACAAGAAAAGAAAGCCAGACGGTATAACCATTCGGTTACTGCGCTCTGGGGAACGGCGTAAGGGCAGATTATTTTAATTGCAGAGTGTCGTGCCTGGGTATTTGGATCCGTCCCTCCTCGGCAACCAGGTTGTTGCTAGATAGGGCAGCGTCGTACCCGAACTCCGTTTGGTAGCGTAGTCGAGTCGCCGGGTTGAGGAACTGATGCTACAGCAAGATGGGAAAACAATAACAAGTTTACTGGCACATTTCGTACACTCAATTACATCGTTACAAGGGAAGAGCTGAGCGACGAGCGAATTGGATGAGCCTGTTACCGAGGGCTCAGAGCCCCATTTCTCACTCAGCACCGTCGTTTTAACCTCTCAGTTTGGCTCCTCCTTCTTGATGACCACCAATCACACACACGACACCTCCCACCATGGCACAGTCCATTTCACTGTCGCTGAGGGGTCGTTGCCCACTTGAAGCAGCAAGGGTCCGGCGGTTGACGGCACGCAGGTGGGGGAAGCAGGACAACAGGTTCCTCGTGCTTGCCCCTCCGATTCTTTCCGCGAAGACAGAACGTGTTTGCTCCTGCAGTTCTTTCCCCGAAGGCAGAACGTGCTTGCTCCTGCAGTTCTTCCCCGAAGGCAGAAAAAGGTTTGCGGAGACTCCCGTCCAAACATACCCGTCAGGTGGCTTCGGCAGCGTACCAAGCCAAGCCCAGGTGGCCCATTGTCTCCGGCCTTGCCGTCCCAGACTTTGAGGCCGAGATTCTGCCCATTGTTGGTCACTCGTCGTCCCAGAAATTCCGTTTCGTGGAAGGATGCAGGTGTTCTAGCAGTGTGAGAACGCCTCGCCCGCAGATTCTCATGGTCAGCGCCTCGCCACCGACTGCCAGTCATAACAAGAGTGGTTTGGATGACTCTCACGATGATGATGTCATTGTGGTTATAATTATTTTAATAATGATCATGGTAAAAAGGTCGAAGGAGAATGAAACCACGGTTATTAATAAAGGAAGGGTATTTTTTGCAAATTTATACGCTAATAGCCAACGTGGATTGAGGTTCGCAGCAGTGCTGTCCAAGCACGGCAGCTCCTGACGTCGCGCCAGACCAGGAGCTGAATTCGTGGGATCTCTGTTGCTTCGTGAGAGAGTTTTAGTAAGAGGTGTCTCAAAGTTCTGGCACGCAATAGCTGCTAGGTATACAAAAGAATGGATCGCGCTGTAGGTTGGGTTTTTGCGTGTCCGAATAGAGCCAACATGTATATAAGGAGTTTTGGGAGTAGTCCTGGCTGCGTAGACTGCGCTTAGTATTCTCGAAGAGAATTGCGGTGGCTTTTGCGAAAGATTTCCTTTTACCTCCTTGTTCTAAAGCAGCCGCGCAAAACTCTGCAAATGCGACCTTGCTGGAAGTGAGCACAGCAGGCGTTCTGAGATATCTCGACCACTCAAGCGTACGCGTCCTTCGGATAGGCTGTCGCACAACTAAGCAGAGATAGCGAAGGAGAAATAAGGGAAGAAGAAAAAACAGCGAAACGAAAGGGCAGTCATAAGCATCGCCACATCGTTAATCAAATAACATTCGTACGGCACTACCTCTGCGCAGCTCCGCGCACAAGACCGAGAAATGGGCGACAAATGTCTCAGCATTCGAACGTGCGTATGCAGTATATATATATATCCGCACTCCACGTACGTATTGCAGGTTCTCATGTATGTAGGACTGGGAAACCATTTTTCTAGCCGATGTGATATGCCACGTGGCTCAATGGAGACGTGTCCTTGTGCCCCTGACGCTGTGTCGCTCTTAGCGTGCTCGTAGAGATGAAAGGAGAAATAAATTTAAGGCGATAACTACCACGTAACTCCACTCACACTATAAGGATTGAAAAAAAAAATTCGTTATGAAATACGTGAGGCAATCTGGTCCAATGGTGACGTCATTGCTGAGACGCCTGTTTCTGAGCCCCTTTTATATGTCATGCGGATTTGTTCAAAGCTGTATAACCGATAAATTCTCACATCTAATAAGAAGCTCGACTAGTTGGTATGTTTCCATTTGTAAACGACAGTGCGATGATGTAACCGGTAATTGTTCCATCAACGTGAGTTAATCTTTATTCATTCTCTTTCTGGGCATAAGATAGTGCACATGTTAACGGTTTCTTAGAATAAAACATGTTCATGGGCTAGTCGGTTCATACCGTGCAAAAGGTAATAACGCAACGCACGCTCTTTTCTGTAACTCATTGTTTTCTTATCCTTGCATTGCATTATTACCTTTTTCACAGTTTCTTGTAACTTTCATTTCACGTGCGTTCCTTAGGAGCTGCTACTTTACTGAAAACTTGGAACGAAATGCTGAATCAAAAAGACGTTTCCCTATCGATTCCCGCTGGCTACAAAAGAGTGACTCGGTATTCGAGTGCTTGGCGTGGGCGCTATCTCGCGCATTCGTCCATCCCGACACCACTGTATAGGGGCGCCAAGCATAATAAAAGGAGCCGGTATGTCGCCAGAGTTAAATTCAGACCTTTCCAACAATAGGCCATTGCAAAGCGCGCTTGGCGGGCAGCCGCATATGTTCGCTACATAATGTCCGCGGCATTGGTCTTCGGGTGCAGACTTCCGGCGTCATTGTCTGGCAAAGCCTGTCTCTGGCGACGTCGTGGCGCAGACGCGTTTCCAGCCACAGCGAGAGAGAGATAGCTCAAGATCGTGAGACGCATTTTCATTCGCCTTAATCTTTGCTTCCGACGCGGAGAGCCGGTGGAAAAGCCGAATGCTTTTTGCTAAGAGGGTATACGATTGATACAATGTACAGCGCGAATGCCTGAACTGCAGCCGCATAAACAGCGAGGGCATCAGCTTGGGCTACTTGGGCGAGATGACGACGCCGCGGGGATACATTGGTTACGGTGCTCAACTGCTGATCCGAATGTAGCGGGTTCGATCCCAGCCGTAACGGTCGCATTCTAATGAAGGCGCAATGCTATAGATGTCATACTGAAAATTGGCAGCGCAAACAAACGGGACACAGAAGAGGAACACAAACAGGCGCAGTTTGTGTTCCTCTTCTGTGTCCCGTTTGTTTGCGCTGCCAATTTTCAGTATGAATCTATACCAACTTGCCCGCCTTTCAACACTTCTGCTATAGATGTCAGTGCGCTTAGATTTAGGTGCACGTTAACTAACCACAGTGGTCGAAATTTCTGGAGTCCTCGTCTACGGCATACTTCATAAGAATATTAATTCGTTGACACGACGGCACTTCTGAAGTGATACGTTGCCAAAATATGTGTATATTGCCTTTCTTTTCACATTTATTCTTCAGACATGCGCGCTGCTTTCAAGGAAAGAGAGAGAAATAGGGATAGAGATAGGGATAAGAGCAGGAAAGCATGGAGGTTAAGTATAGATGCCCTTGCAATTTTGCTACGCTTCACCGGAGGAAGGAGACAGAAAGATTTAAAAAAAAAGGAAGATCACGGAAGGGTGACAAAAATGTAATTGTGCGTGCACGTGGAACCGACGAATGACGAAGTATGGTTGCCGTAGTTGACGGATACCGTTCATGTGTGTGTGTGTACACTGTAAAATAGTACTACAAGGGCAGCCGAGGTTCGCTTGTTTTATACCCTCGAAACGGTAGATCCATTAGAGTATCCCCACAGTGCTCTGAAGTGTACGAAAACGATTTGACACATGCCACGGGAATTCTGTATACTGCTCGCAGGAGCTTCATGTTCAAGTTCGGGTGTGACACAATGGTACGGTTGTACGATACGCATATTTGGTGAGCTTTGCGAATATGTAGAGCATAAGTTATATAATCTTCAAGAGCACCTTCTTTGTTTTGTTTTTTTTTTATTTTCAAAGTAAGGACGGTAAACTTCAAAAAGAGGAGCCTGGTCCCTGATATCAAGTGTAGGGGTCCTAAAACAATTCTATGTCCACGCGTCGCCACTAATTGCTTGTAAACGAAGCTCGGCACATGGGTATCTCAGCCCAGTTAAAACACTGCGAGAAACCTATCTTCATAGTTTGTCGTTCAAGTGCACAAATTACACGCGTGACGGACGAATCAGGCCAACTGTCTTTCACAAACTACCGTAAGGCTTGGTGCGACGAGGTCTGGACTAATGAGGTACCGTCACCTCATTTTGCAATAAACAGCGGTTCCGGTTTTCCAATGTACACCAATTAACTGGAACGTGGATATTTGACTGACGTAAAACTAATCGCAGACATCCTCACGACGGCTGCAAGCGATTTTGAGTACAATTTAAATATTCTCAACCGAGCTAAATGAAATCAGGTCTTAAGAGGTTTAAAAAAGAAAGAAAGTGGGGAAACACGAACGAGGCAAAGTACAGCCGGAGGCGTTACCTGCCGTAGAGCCAAGTCTTACGTCCTTCAATTAACGCTAACCGAGTCTGCGAGATAGGTAGCCCACAGGAAACAAAGCGTGACCGAGCTTTGTAAGTTCCGCTATCGACGCGCTGCCGCTTATCGACAGCAACATCAATGCAGCACTGAAACTGCTTCAGGCTAGAAACGCTGCACGGAGTGCGCTCCGATGTATTAGCAAGAGCAAGACTAATCGACATCGCGCGCGCGTGGCCCCGCTACTAAATGCGGCCATTGAAAAACAAGCCCCCCAATAAAACTTTCAGCCCTTGCACGCACCAATTATGGAAATACGCGCGACTTGTTCCGCGAGAGCGCGCGCGTGCTCCGGGAGTTGTAGGGTGTGGCTCGTGGCTATCACGTGGCGGTGTTATTGAATGTCGTCGTATAAGATTTCCAATACCGCAATAACGGTAGCATACCGCTCAGTAGCATTCGCTTTCCCCGTGCGTTCCTTGGCACAATCGTGGCACTAGCAATTTGGTTTGCGTTCGGAGGTTGCATACCGCTACGTTCGCGTAGCTTTTCGTTCCTAAGTACCTGCTTGACTGCTGACCCGAAGGTCGCGGGATCGAATCCCTGGAGCGGCAGCCTCATATCGATGGAGGCAAAATGCTAGAGGCCTGTGTGCTTAGGTGCACGTCAAAGAATTCCAGGAGGTCGATATTTCCGGAGCCCTCCACTGCAGCGTCCCTCATAATCATATCGTGGTTTTGGGACGTAAAAAGCCCAACAATGATTATATTTCGTTTCTAACTGAACTTTGCTATTAGTCAAACGGCTTCGCTCCGGGTATGTCCAGCATTGGGAAAGGTTAAAATTGACCCTTGCGAAGAATTCTACCGCACTAAATTGTTTAAGCTATAATGGTTGGTAAGATAAAATTTCAGTCAATGCTGATGCCGGACGTATCATCAGCGAATGCAGCTTGTCAGTGACGACTAGCACCTGCGAAAGTAAGTACTCTGAAGTCGGCCTTGAATCAATGAGTCGACGCCAAAAGCTTATACATCTTAGGGAACACACGGTATTTTGGAAGCTGTAAGCTGTACGGCTAGCTTATTCTGGAAATCTTGTACAAGAGGATCTGGCTATGTTTGTATCTACGGTTGGATACAGATCCGGGGGTACTCAAAATTAATTCGAAGCCCTCATAAAGGCGTCTGTTCCGTTTTGTGTCGGGGCGCGAGCAAGCTTCGCACGAACTTCTCATTTCACGATTCGGCAGATTCAAGGTTACAATAAAGGGGTCTTTTACGATATTACACAGATGTTTTGTCACTTCATGTCTATTGGAATGCAAACAGAACGCATAGGAACTGAATGTGGCCAACGTCACTGTTGCTGAACCGCCGCAGGTCCGCGCAGTATCTGTTATATGTACGTTTTTCACGACCACCGTGGCTCCACTGAAAGTGTGCCAGCTTGAAGTGCTCAAAAGATGCAGTGCAAGTTCGGGATTGCGTTCATCACACATTCACACACTTCTTTCTAGGCTGCAAGCTGCACAGAACTTCATTTCCTATGCGAGCGTATTCGAACGAAGGCCGCTATTTTATTCGGTATTGAGCTTTTGCGTTCAATCGAGAAGGCGTCAGTTCTTTTTTTTTTCTCTCTCTCTCTCTCTGTTTCTTTTCTTTCTTTTTTTTATTTTTGCAGTGGTCAGGTTAAGTTCGTACGCTTGGCACCAACTACAGTTTATGTTTGCTGTTAAAAGAGGTAATTCATATCTTATGGATGACTTATGAGATTAGCACTTAGCATGTGCTGTGCGTCGAGTTTCTGCAGAATTTCCGGCCCCTTTTCGCGGCTGCGGTGTCAGAAAGGTCGAGCCGGCAGATGTGAAGATTAGCATAAGCATTTCTGGCTCTTCGCCTGCTAATCGGTGCGCGTATTTAACCATAAACTCTGCTTCTATTAATGTAAAACAGATGGACGACACGTTAACTTGCGGTGAACACAAACCATGAACCGTCCTCTCATACATTCGCTGCAGTGACGCGTATAAATAAAAGGAAGCAAGTAGCCAGGTTGAAACACGTTTATTTTCTTTCATTTTTTGATGATTTTAAGAAGCGCGAATCGTGCAGTTCGCGCTTGAATATGAACGTCTACTCGGACGAGAAAGTGATAATGTAACCTAAAAATTTGTTTTCACTACATCACTCATTGAGTTCTTAAGCACGATTTGTTTAACCAGCCACATTACGAGAGCTCTACAGGTGAACAACGTTTTGACTTAGGCCCGTATTCACAAACGCTCCTCGACTCGGCCCTCCACCTCGACTCCGTGGAGTTGAGGAAAATGCTTCTCCTCAACTCGAGGGGCGAGGGACATTCAAGGATGTCCCTCAATATTTTCTCTGACAAGGAGCCCTTCACGAAGGCGTCCTCCGCCTCTTCGCACTTGAGGGACGCACGGAGAAGAGAATATGCAAATTATGCTGTCTAAAGCATGCCTTGAGCCTCAAAACAAGAACGTTTCTTTTTATTTTCCATTCTAAACAACTGTTGCACGTTTTTTTGAGTCGGTGGTACAGCGGAGGAGATGTTATCATGTGTTGTGGAGACTGAGCTCCTGACGTTGTTGTGTCTGGCAACATAACAGCCTAGTATGCGATCGAGCGGTAGCAGGTTACAATATTACTTCTTTACACGCATCGAAGATCCCAACACGTGTACGTGCCGCCTGCATATTATTCTGTAGGCAATGGGATCAGTAATTGCTCGCCCGAGACGACCATTTGGAAAGGGACACACGCAGTGTGCTCTTATTTTAGTTCTCGCACAGAAATATTCCGCTGTCAGGTGGCAGACAAGTATAAAATGGTGTAAAACAGAAGACCACAACAACTGAATCTTACCTTGACCTGCTCAACTTATATTTCACGGCATAGATTCCATCGCATTGAAAATGCGATGCAACGATTGCTTCGCAGACGAACGAAATGTAGCAGACGACCAAATGTTGCAGACGACCAAATGTTGCAGACGACCGCATTTCTCTGCGAGCGCCGTCTGTTTGTAAATGAGTCGTTCGCACCTGTAGTTCATATTGGTTAGTTTTAACAGCAACAAAAGAGAAAAGTCTTAATTTACTCAACGTAGTTATTATAATACAAAAGTTTATTTTAACTAGCCCCTTCCTTGGGTGCTCGATGCTGTGCAAGGGCCCTTGTGTATGGCAGACGACACAACAGTCGGCTCGTTGGAGCGCACTGCACGCGCAGTTGTCCGTGTTGTCCGCGCACTGCACACGCGGTTTTCCGCGGTTGTCCGTGCTCGACTTGAGCGGGAGAGATGTCAGGAGACTTGCTACGGTGCTCTTCGTAAAGCGAAACCTTGAGAGAAACTCCGTGTCCCTGTACTCTTCTAAAGGGTTCAAGCGATCCCTTAACCAGTGCCTAGGCACACAATTCGTGGCATCTGACTCGCTTGCAAGTTCGCCGGAAACATCATGAACATGAAAAGCGAATTCCAAAAAGCAGTAAAGTGACGGTACGTCTGCCATGTCTGCCTGCAAACTGTTCTGAGGAGCGCTCAAGGGAGCTTCTGACCTACCTCGAGATTCTCGAGGAGCACACTGAGGATTCTCTCCATTCGAGGAGCGTTTCGAGTCGAGAGTGATTTCTGCAACGCGAGACAGTCCTCAAGGATCCCTTCAAGTCGAGTTTCGAGTCGAGGAGCGTTTGTGAATACGGGCCTTAGGCTTATTGGCTGTTTATTTAACAGGAGAACAAATGGCGCCGGGATCTGATGAATCACGAATAAAGGCGGAAAGAGGCATTGCGTGTGTCTTCTTGGTATGTGTTTACACGGATGTGACGAATGGTGCACAGCATCATAATTATGGTCAGTCGCACCCATGGGCATAAATGAAAGCAAGTTGCAGCGTGAAGTAGGTGCCTTTTGTTTCTCCGTGGCATAGGATGGTCAAGCTAAAGTGCCACGCCAATTCGATCTCAACAGCTTGTCAATAAGTTGTGCGGTCTGCAGCCACATTCAACCTGTTTCTAGCTATGCTTGCTTTTTAAACATGCAAGCCTGACAAAAGCATGCTCGCGCGCATATGTCGTGGAAAACTGAAACTAAAGTTTCCAGCCATCTCATGGAGAAGGGGAAGCATAAGTCAGCTCCGCTGCAATGAAGAAATGTTATGTGGTGAAGCATACCGAAAATCAGAAGGGACAGCTCTCACGGTACCTATGTGCCTCCAAAAAACGCGTTTTTGTGTGTGTGAGTTTTTTTTTTTCGAGGGTGGGTTTCGTGGACACCCAAAAATGGCTTCTCAAACTCCCATGGAAGAATAGCTGGCTTAGACTAAGGCTCACGAACTTGTCGGAATCCGAGTGAGTTGACTCATGAGTCAGTTTGCCGATGTGTGAGATTCAGCCCTGCACTAAACACACTTACAAGTACGTTCTCTCTCCTACATTTCCTGCAGGCTGCGCAGTTTGGCAACGACACGGCCGTGAAATCGGCGTACCTGTTCACCCCGAGGAGGAGCGCAAAGTTCCCCATTATGCGGCCCAGGCTGAGGACCACGACGAGAAGTCCGCTGCCCGACCCGCCGCCAACCACGCCCCGTCAAGAGAACCTGCAGGTACGATGACGCTGCGAGTCTTTGTTCACAGATATAAAACAAATAGACTGTGGCGTGGCTTCCCAGTTCGCGGTAGGGCATTGGTGATTCTGGCGCAAGTTGCTCGGTCGACTAAGGCAGAATTTCAGGGGAGGATGGAACCTTTAAGAGGGGAAAAACTGTGAACACGGGGTGTGGCTAACTGGAGCCGACGTTTCGACATGCGGACTTGTCAACTTCAAGGCTAGAACATTCGAAACGTTGCTTCCAGCGACACCTCGTGTTCAAGAATTTTTCATCGGCCGTCTAAGGTGGTTTGGCCGATGTGCACTGCACAACACACTGTCCTATACTGCTCACGGTAAGGTGCCTCGCTGCTAAGTTCGGGGACACGTGTTCGATCCCCGGCCAAGGCGGCCGCATGTCGATGGCGACGAAATGCAAGAGCACCCGGTTTAGGCTGATGAATCCCAGATGATCAAAAATTAATCCAGAGTCCCCCACTACGGCGTGCCTCATAACCATACCGTAGTTTGGGCATGTAACAGCCCAGAAGTTGTTACCACTGCTCACGGTATACAAGCTGGCGATGAGGGTTGGTTCACACTGCCTTTGGATTTGGGTGTGCGATTTGCCACAGAACCCGCTCTCCGGGGTGATTTGTGCGCGAAAGAGTCGATTTAATCGTGCGCAGGTATGTGTCTCATGCATGGTTAGAATAAGCTGCATGTGCTACGCAATGAGGCCGTAGAAAATTGATCACATGGTTTGGAATGGTGAGATTACACGTCTGATACACTCATAAAGTGTCACCATCACCAGCAGCAGCCCGCGTGTTTTTCATAAGGCCATTTGCGGGACCCTATACAATTTATGCCACAATCCGTGGAGCACATAACTGCAGCGATTATGTTATGAAGTTTGGAACAATACCTGCAAACATGTGCATCGTTAGAATAGCATTAATATATGTACAGACGGGTCCACTGTTAAAGCGAACACTTGCGTGCAGGGCATGTTTGGATTTCGCTCTCGTGCAAAAACATAGTGGCTTAGATTTGCATAAAACTACTGGTGATTGACAGTTCCGCCTCTTTTTGACAGACTCGTGCAGTGCGTGCACAATGTTTCCCTGTCCACTTACTGTTAGAGAACCAGCAAAATGAATGGTGCTCATTGGAGTGTTCCCTTTAACAGTGGACCGTACTGTACACTCTGCACCATTATGAAAGGAAACACATAATCAATCTAGCGGTTGGCCCGTATCATACTCTGTAGTCTTTGTGTGTGATCGCTAGTGTTATGGAAGCATTCATTTACAACCAACTAGCCCAGCTGAGTGCATTAATATACTTCTACATGTGTTCAGACGGCGACGCTTGCAAATGTTAAGTTAGAGCCCAATCATTTCCATTTGCAGTATAATTCTCGTTTTAACATCGGAGCTACTTATGCACCATATTTGGAAGCGATATCACAGTAATCACTGTTTTTACCCTTTATGACTTCAGAAATTTCAACGTTCTTGGCGATAACTTGCTTTGTCTCTTTTTTTCGTTTCTTCTGTATCTGATTTTGCTGTATCACTTTTTGTTCATCCTTTTTGACGGCGAAATTTTATAGCTTTGTGCCGCAATTTACATCTCGGAAAGCAAATATCCGGCGACACGTAGGCGACAACTTCTTAAGCCTGACTCGTGAAAACAATGGAACATATACTTCATTCTACTGACCTGCTGTGTAAAGAAATCACTGCTAGTTTTGGGGGGAACAGAAGCACGCCGACAGTTCCCGAAAATGAGTGCTCAGACATCAGGCAGTGATTACTGCAAAGAGTGCTAAGCATACTTTAAACGCATATACTACCAGAAACAACCAAACAGAAAGTGTTCTCAGTTCCTTTCTTCGCATTATTTGCTCCTGTCTCTAACGGGAAGAGAAAAAAAAAAAAACACGCAAACGCAGGATGTATTACACCAAAGGGTAGGCAACTATATACGTATCTTACTGTTGCTGCCATTTTCCTTTTACTGCGGAACTGTTAGGCTTTTGGTTAGGCCGTGTGGCGACACCAGAAAACTGTCATCATCGTTAACAGGCACGCGCTCTCTACCTCCTCTTCTTCATCTTCTGCTTCGCTCCCAGAACATGTGCGGTGATTTGTCCGGCGTGGAATGCAGTGACTCTGATGGGTGATAGAACGAGTACATAGAGAGAGAGAGAGAGAGAGAGAGAGGTGAAAAGAAAGAGAGAGAGGGAAATATATAAAAAGAAAGGGAAGAAAGAGAGAAAGAGATATTCGTGTCTTTTTGTGCGCTTTTACCTATACTTTTTTTTTTCTTTCCATTGCATTGAGTTCCACATATCCTATTATCTGTGGAAAGGAGTAGCCGGCGCTATACAAAAGCGCTAACATCTCCTAAACATCATATAATAATAAAAGGAAGGCGAGAGAACAAGTACAGAGCGATAAAGAAATAAAAAGAAAAAGAAAGAAAAAAATAGAGAGAAAGAAAGGAAAAAAGATAAAAGGACAGAGAAAGAACAAGACAGGGAGAGAAAGAGATAGAAAGAAACAGACTAAAAAATGATATAGAAAAGAGAGAGAGCAACCATAGTCATGTATAGTATAGTATAGTATAGTATAGTATAGTATAGTATAGTATAGTATAGTATAGTATAGTATAGAAAGGAATGGGAAAGGAAAGTGAGGGTGAGCAGGAGGAAAAGGAGGAGGACAACGCCACCAGTTCCTCTGCTTCCGTAGTCTTAGCACCACTACACGTAGCTGCCCCATTTTTTTCTTTTTTTTTAAACTTACCCATCTGATCACGTGGCACGCAGGTGAAGCGGCAAGCGGTGCTCGAGTCGGTGCTTAAGCAGGCGGACATCTTCGAGCTGTCGTCCTCGGACTTCAGCCCTGCGGTGGCGTGGCCCGTGCCCCGCCGGCCGGCGTCGCGCCGGTTCCGGCCCAACGCCGTCCCGCAGCCGTCCACGTCGAGGCCGCTGCTCAAGCTGCGACAGCCGAAGCCCACGAGACCCCCCGCGTACTCGCTGGACGGCTTCGTGCCCAAGCCGTCCATCATCCGCATCACCACCACCGAGGCGCCGCCGCACATACGCAAGCTGTACGCGACGCCCAAGACCGAGGCTCCCCCTTTCCGCAAGAACACGCCGCGCTTCGGATCCAAGAAGTCTAAGGTACGTCAGAAGTACTTGCTGTTGGGCTTCCTGTTGGGTACACAGTACTCTACGGCATGTGCCTGACTCAGTGTGCTTTCCGTCTTAACCCCCGTCCATGTGGGACGGGAAAAAAAATGGAAAGCGTATTGCGCGACACGACTGAAATCGAAAGGTATCGGCGTCATGAACACGTGATCGACATTTCAGAAAGCACTAGAGCTTTAGTGCAGGAGTGTGTGAATAGTGATTTCGGGGTGCGAATCGAATATGAAGGAAATGGCGCCAAAACCGACTCGAGTGAAAATACGGAATAGTTTTTGAGTACTAAACAAAAGATTTTGGAGTTAATATAGCACGATCTGCATATCCTTGTACTCTTAATTTTAGTATAAATATTTCTAAATGGAGAATCGGAAATAAAGGCGTCTTCTCGTGTGCGCAAAACTCTTGTATTGTAAACTAAAGGTAAAGAGAGTAGCAAAGCATAACTTCCTGGGCGATGTTGCCTGCG
The DNA here is from genome assembly GCF_013339695.2 of Rhipicephalus sanguineus. Classification (NCBI taxonomy): domain Eukaryota; kingdom Metazoa; phylum Arthropoda; class Arachnida; order Ixodida; family Ixodidae; genus Rhipicephalus; species Rhipicephalus sanguineus. The sequence goes on from NC_051181.1 coordinate 116,135,296, forward strand.
TGGGACCTCATATTCTATGCACATACTGTATACCTACAGGGATGACATTTCTCGAACTGCTGCTCAAGCTTTGTATTTAATTGCGTGATGGTGTTTCAAAATATTCGTTAACTATTGAAAATATATACTCTTGTTTACGAATAGAGGCTCTTCGATTCGAATACCGAGCCATATAGGATACTGAATTACTGATCCATTCATTAGGGGATATTTTCGAATATGCACACGCCCCTTATTTTAGTGCTCCCCTTCCCGCCGTGCTAGATTAGCAAGCTAAGTGGTCGCGCTGTTAAGCTCGAGGACGCCGGTCCGATTCCTGGCCACAGTGGCCGCATTTCTATGGGGCGAGATGCAATAACACTCGCGTACATTGATCTAGGTGCGCGTTCAAGAACCCCGCGAGGTCGAAGTTGATCTGGAGTCACCCTCTACGACCGCAAATTGATTTAACCTGCGGACAACGTTCCAAGTGTGAAAAAATTACACCATTTCCCGCTAAAGGGGACCATGAGGAGGAGGAGAGGTTGAGGAAAGGAAAAGGCGCAACTTCTGCAACCCTAATTGGGAGCACGGCTCAGCGCCTGGACCATGAGGCGATGCGAAGCCGGAGCACTTGCACGATCGCGTTCCGTTGGCGTTCGTTGGGCATGCTACCGACCTCGCGTCGTGGAACGCGAGGAGGGACGCTACGCGCGTCTTGTCTTCCCTCTAGCCTGGACATTAAGTCTCACAGGGCGAGCGGGGAACGCGGTCGACAGGCTTGCGAGAGGGAGGCAGCGTAGGAGAGGAGAGAGAGGGGGAGGGGACGCGCATGCGCTGGTGCTCATCGCGGCGTTGCGCAGGAGAGGATTTCAGCATGTCTAGCCCGCATTTCAGAGGAAGAGTGGAAAGGGGGAGGGGAGAGGGGAAGTGGAGAGGGTGGGTGGAGAGGGGAAGGGGAGAGGGAAGAGGACAGGAGGAATGGTGAGGGGGAGTGGAGAGGAGGTTTGTGGATAGGGTATGCGCATGCGCAGTAAAGGTGGTCACGCCGCACACCACCACCACCGGATTGAACTCCGCCATAAGATACTTCGCATCTAAAAAAAAGGGGGTATACATTTCAAGCAACGAAGCTTTACGGTTTTCCTTATCTCGCGTGCCATTGAGGTGGGACGCCCGTAACGCTGGTAGCGACGCTCGTTGCCACGCTGCTGCGTCGTCAGAATTGCGAGACACGTAATAGTATGTTGGAGTGGTTGCAACAAAAATTAGACGCGCGAACGAAGGAAAGACAAACGAAGACACTGCCACGGCCGCTACATATTTTATGTAGCGGCCGTGACACTGCTGCCGCGTTGGAACGCGCTGTCCTTCGTCCATGCGTGTAATTTTTGCCGCAACTAGTCAACATGCAAGATCACCAAATAGCCCAGCCTGCAAACCATTCTGTCGTAATAGCTAGCCATGGCGCTGTTCCTGCTGTACAGAGGGAACTGTCGCGCGTTCCGTATCATTCGAACATGCGCCGCGTATCGTCAGAACACTGCCCGGTAAACTTCATGTATGACGTTATAGACATTGCTCTGGCCCTGAATTTTTCGTCCTGCGGCTTTTTTTTTCTTTCCTTTTTTTTAACATAGAAGCTGTTTAAGCTGTCGGTAACTTGTGCTCCGTCGTGCAAAGCTCCTCAGGTGGGTATGCACTACAGAAATTGGGCAAGCCCCACTAACGTGTACAGTAGGTGCGAGTGTCAAACGAAAACGAACACGTGAAAAGGATAGAGACAAAAAAAGATAGAAAGAGAGAGATAGATAATAAAGAAAACAAAGTGATAGAAAAAAAAGAAAATGATAGAAAGAAAGAGGGAGAGAAAAATAGAGAGAAATAAAGGGAATAAAGACATAAAACAATAGAAAGACATAGAAAGAGAGAGAAAGAGATAGAAGCAGAGAGAGAGAAATAAAGGGAAGAACGGAAGAAAAACAAAGAGAAACAAGGAACCAGCGCTCTTCCTTCAGGCTTAGAAGTGCGAAGCTGCTATAATATTTTTTTCACGCCTAAGGACTTTGGCGACACCAACTCAAATTGTGTTCCAGATGTACTTTCTCTCATTGGTGCCCCATTAAAAAACGTATCATCCAACGCAAAAGTTAAAAAGTTGTCTCTCCGTTTCGTCCTAGAGTTTGGACCTCCTTCGTGCATTACTCCTTTGACATTGATATTTATATGTTTATTTCGCATGGTGCCTTTATTGTCAGTCACAATGGAAAGACTCAACGCCAGCACTGAAGCATAAGGTGCATTCGCCGGGAGCTACTAAGGGCTAGTTGGTTGATCACTGTTATGTGTAAATGCCTAACGACAGCTTTCCGAACTTATCTCGCGACAACGTATACCCTCTTTTGGTACTTGCACTATATTTCGATTTCTCTGTGTTCTGCTCCCCCATTTACAGACAAAGCCGTTGACGAACGATTATGACGACGACGGCCACTTCCGGAAAGGCCGCAAGCACCAGGACTCCGGTGGCCGCAAGAGCGTGCAGCGCATCATGGGCAGCCGGGGACCTCGCAAGGGCATCCCGGGAATCGACTATCCGAACTTCCACCGCATCCCGACCACGGGCTTCGACTGCAACGACAAGCAGTTCCCCGGCATGTACGCCGACACTGATGCCGGCTGCCAGGTGCGTGCACACTCACAAGCATAGGTGTGCGTCTAAGGGGGGGTCGCAGGGGGGACGCCCCCCCCCCCCCCATAATCATCGATGGGGGCGCCAAGTCTGACCCATACACTCTAAGAACTGTGACTCTCTTTTTATACATGTGAGAGTCACATATGTAGCACTCCCTTTAGAGAGGCACGTTGACTCTCTTTAGGAGAATCGTGGAACGCGCGACTTTCCAAAAGAGAGTCAATGCACGACTCTCCTAGAGAGCGTCAACTTGCCTCTCTAAAGGCAGTGATGTGACTCTCACATGCATAAAAAGAGAGTCAAATGACACCTTTTTTTCTTAGAGTGTACCGTTACTCAGTCGGAACTGTTCCGTCATTGTTTAATAGGTAGGGATATGGCGACGCAGGTTTTTGACGATTATGGCGGACGAGGACCTCTGATGTTGCATTCCTGAAGTGTTCACTTGCTACTCCCCATACTTACCCTTTGAAAGCCGGGGAGTAAAGGCAGACCGTTGCGAGGAGCGCGGCATCGCGCTTCGTTTTCATTTTTGCACTCATTTCGAGGTTTGTTTCCTTTCAGATTTTACCAACGAGAAGGAGGGAAGAGTTGGGGGCGGGGTTGTGGACTGCAGTGAAACTGGCGCATCTTTTTAACAGCGGAGTTGTCGAGAGTGCGCCGTCTGCATGTCTGTCCGTTGTCATACGGGGATAGGTTCCCCACCTCACCGCTAGGGGTGCTCACGATTATGATGTTGATGATCGAAATTATGATGCTGATGATTATGATGCTCAAATTATGATGACGATGATGCACGTGACCTCGCTAGTCAAGCACAAACGCTCGCGCCATCCTACGGTTTTCACGGCGCGGAACTGGCTGATTTTTTCTTTCTTTTTTGTTTCAGGTGTGGCACATGTGCACCGGAGTTCCTAACCTGGGAGCGAGACACAGCTTCCTCTGTCCCAACGGCACCATCTTCAACGAGCGGAGGGGTGTCTGCGATTGGTGGTACAACGTGGAATGCAGCGAATTCACCCTCTGAGCTCAAACCAGTCGTTCTCCTCGAAGCGTGTACGGATCCGGCCGGACGCATACATCAGCTTGCGTTTCTAACGCACGCCTCGTGTTCGCGCACAACGACGCTTTCGGGACACTGCGCACAACGACACACGCCGCCGCGGCCTGCGCTGTTGTCCCGACAAAGCAAAACGCGTTAGATCCTCCACGTTACGTCAACGCGACCGCGTCTGTTCTAAAATTAGAAACAAAAATGTGTAAGCGAATATTAGGTGCAGCTATAATCAAGGCGCCAACGAGACAGGCACAGAATTCAGCTTGCTGCTCGAAAGTTTGCATACGGGGTTAGGTTTTTGGCTGACTGCAGGGAGCGGACGCTATAGCTGAGTGATCTCTAGTGTGTCCTAACTTGAGCGTTTTTTTTTTTTTGCTTAAATCTGACTCGCAAGGGTTAGAGATGTTCAACAAGACAGTTTTGATTCTCGGGACACACGAATAACGCCATTTTACGGCACAAATTCCTCTGCCAAACAGTGTCATGATAAGAACATTCCTATAATTTCACGTGGGAAACGTACCTCAGCGGTTCAGAGCAGTAACACGTGTCACGTAAAGATAGGAGCCGACAGATCAAAACACACAACTGCTGTCTAACGTGTGTCAAGGGATTATACCGTAGATATTTAGCGGCATACACGCTGGACATCTTCTGACGTTGCTGTCGCCCGACGTCAGTGCGTTCATTTTGAGTTGTACGATAACCGCGTTGTAATTTAAGACAAATTGTTTTCTGTGGATTTGTAGCTTGAAGAGTATACCACCAGATGTGGCACCAAATGGCCATTAGACGGCGTGGGTATTACATTTCTTGAAATGAATTTGCCTAAGCCTAGCGACGTGACGCCAGAAGATATGTTGCTGAAACGGTTCGTGAGTTTGCCACTTAGAGCGTTGGACACTTGAACTGCTCTTAACACAGCTAGTGCCCATGTCATTCGTTATGCCAAGTACACGTGTCTATAAACGAAGTTGCCAAACTACTGGCTCCGCGGTATTTTGCGCAGCTTATGTACAAAAGCGTATCTAGCACCGACTACCGATGCTTATTACTACTGAGAACTTTATCAACAGGTGAAAGAGGTAATAATTTAGAGCAACGTCTAAGTTAAACGATTGTGCCTACTTTTCCCGAGGCGCTCATGTGTATCGCTACTGTCACGAGCACTCTCATCGAAGGAATGAATTGTATGCAACTTGATGATCAGCGGCGCCTGATCACCCCTGACCTCAAGGTGGCATAGCCGATTTGGAGAAGGTTTGAACGAGTACCTGCAACCACGTTGTGGCCTGTTCTCTCGTTGTGTTATCTTGTGAGCGTCCTCTTCTTCCAAGCAGCTGTCGTGATCGTGCGTCGTGTTATGCCAGTATAGTTAGTTACCCAGCAATATGTCACAATGTCCTCACTCAAAGAATGCGTTCAGCGCATGCGGTAGTCAAGCCTGAACCAACGCCACATAGTACGCGACGTCCGCATCATGGTTAGCATACACTATCTGACTGTGCTATCTGAGATACAGTTGTCCTTTGTAGAGCGTGCGGACCTGGCTTTTATACGGAACAAACAGTGACTATAAGAAAGTCCACGAAGAAAGACCAGATGAGTCCTATAACGGATTCAGCATGGGCCGAAAAACGGCTGTTCTGTGCTTGCACCCTAAGCAAAGTTGATGGAAGTGTACATTGAAGCTGATGAGGTTGAGGTAGAGGGGTAGTTTTTCCCGCGTCTGAGTTTCCTGACAGATTGTCCGTGGCGGCATGTAGATTTACTGAAGTACATGTCCTCCTACATTTGGTGCCGCTGGTCAAGAGCTAATTTCGACAAGATACCTCCGGGAAGGTTAGGAGTGAGATTACTCGAGCAATGAGCCGAAAGTCTCAACTTTGGCCTGCGCGTATCTATGAACAGTTCGCCTTCAGCATCAGTGGTCGCTTATCCGGGATAAGCGATATGTGACCTCATCTTCCGCAGCCTTTCTGTGCTGCTATCTGCGTCACCAAAGGATGAAAACAGAAAATTGAGTTCACTGTAACGGTGTGACGTGCATTCAGCAGCTTAAAAAGCACATGAAGTTTTACGCTCATTGTATATACTCTTAATCAGGTCCCGCTTAAAGCGCTAGATATAGCCAGGAAGCCGGGCATTTTTCGTCTGGATTCCTGGATATAGCCAGCATTTAACCAGAACCTGATTAAGAATGTATGCAAGGGTGTACGTTAAAGGATAGTTCAGCGCAGCGTTTGCGGTAGTAGCGGTTGTGAATACATGGCTAGGCGCGCAGAATAGCGAAGGATTAAATATTTGTGCTTTCCATGTTAGCCTGCCATGGAAGCTGTAACAAGTCAGTGAGACAAAGCTCCATGCTCCATGACTGGCTTGTCATGACGTCATCGCAAGCATCATCGTGCATCGATGTGCTTATCACTGGGGCTTCGAATAGCGTCTTAAGAACTGGGGCCTTGAGGAAAAAAAAAAAGGAATAATTCTGTGCAGTGGGCGCAGAGATCGACAGAACGCGAAAGAGCCGGTATTGGCCACGACTGACGTCATTGCAAATCGTCAGCGTGACAACCATACACAGGAACGTTGAACTCAGGATTTACTACTGCTTGTGTGCCTGTTATAGCGTCAGTTGTGCTTGAGGATTTCTTCTTCTACAACCTTCACAAGAAAGAAACTTCGAACCTTTTTTTTTTCTATTCCGTGCACGACATGTTCAGGCCTGGGAATTGTGGCTCGGATGTTCGACAAGAAAGAACCGGAACAAACAGAACACACTCACTTGTGTTCCGTTTAGCTCGACGCAGTTTTCATTTGTGTGTGAGGTCCCGCCGGGAATGACTGAACAAAGCGTATGTATCTGTCGAGTTCGCGTCGGCAGCCGTTTTCCACCCCTCCTCTCAATCTCAAGAGATTTCTTTTTGATAGTGCGTTGAGATATTTATTTTACATTGTTGTTAGATTTTCTTGCGCGCGTTGGTGTTGAACGAAAACAAGCATATAAATTATGTCCTTTTTTATTTTTGTGCTGACGAAAGCAACTTGAGGATTTCCTATAGCAAGGGCCCATGTTAACAGTTAACATGCCTAGATGCACCTTTCTATTAACAACGGGTAAAACATGAGTCCTCGAGCTGTCACCACATTGCGACAAGCTAAGATGCTCTTATCGCTGCAAAACTTACGCTTTTTGTGTCTGCTAATCTAAGAGGATGACGCTATTGCTTCTTATCAATCTTTTTTATTTATTGAATATATTTCTTACACGCGTCTTCTGTACGTTGTCTCGTGGTCTTTGGGGCACCGTTATCCTTTCTTAACTTCTACGTGAGATTTCTTGGTATTCTTTAACCAATCCTTACTCCCTTATACTTTCCTTTTATTCCTTCAACAGTACTTATGTTCTACATCATGGTCACAGGCCTATCGCAGTTCAACTATTCATCCACGATTGCCGGCGCTTTGGTTGCTGGGTCTACAAAGAGAACCTTTTTGTGGGTTGTTTGTTTCTCATCTTGTTATAGCCATGAAAACTTCGCATCCGTAGTTTCACGTCGTGCGCACGGTATTTTAGGCATACGCTGCTTTCGCGGTAACCTTTCATTAAAGATGCGCTTTATCGTGCTTTCGTGCAACTGCAGATCACGAACTAAGTGCTTCAACTCCTTCGGGTGATGAAGTCATTAAACACTACGTTAAACACCGAAGACGCGTGACGCGATGGTCAGTGTTACTACCTTGAGTTTGATTTAAGAGTTGCAGCTCGAGAGCGCGATAAACTATACACCTTTAATGTAAAAGTTACCGCGACAAAATCGTATGTTCGTCAAATCATAGTTTTTGTTTTCACAGTATTTGGATATAATCATTTCGTACATCACGCCAATACCTATGTCGTACGAAAGCAAACAATTTACCCAGCTACTCCTTTCAGAAACTAATGTTCTACCTTCCCCACTTCAAAAAACGCTTGTTCTCCATGTGAAATTGGGAGCATGGCCTACCAGGTATCGACTTTTGTCTAGAAACTACCACTCATGTATTTTTCGCTGGCTTTTACCTCGCCTAATCTAAAGGTTCATCACGATCCACCGCTTCTTTCTGGCGACAATACATTACGCTTGCCGATGCAACGTCCTTACCTAGAAGGCCTAGCCCATTACATCGTTGCAGCCAATCTTCAGCGCACACTTTTATCCATCAAAGCTTTCCATTTCTTTCGGGCTGTTTTCTTCCAGTTACACGGTTTAAATGAGCCTCGCACATTTCAGCAGCTAATACGCCTTCAGCACACTATGAAATCGGTGCACCGACACTGCTATACCTTACGCCCACCTTCGCCGTTTTACAGCGGAGTTGTAACACTCACACAGAAACAAGACAAAAACAAAAAACAAAACAAAAAAGCGTAAGAGCTTCATCGCCCACGTTGACATAAAAATAAACGTCTACTTTCGGTAGTCTATGAGACTTTCGCGCACATTGTATATACATTATATTGAGCAATAAATGTTGTTTCCACATGTCAACATTCGTGGTTATTCCTTTGATCTCACGCACCTCCGCTGCACCTCAAGACGTTGATAGTCTTCAGGTGCAGCGGAAGACTCCGCTGAGGACGATTCGCTGTCTTCAGCGAGGAATCCTCGCTGAAGGCATTGGGAGTCTTCAGCGAGGCCTCTACAGCGAACTCTCTTGTAGTGCCGAAGCAGACCGACCTCCGGTTAGTAGCACCGGTCCACAACGAGGAACTGCCTGGATTCTCAAGCCAGTGCTCGCAAGTTACGGAGCATCATCTCGGAAATGTGAAAAGAAAAAAAAACATAAAGATGGCTTCGTTGCAGTTGGCCTCCAGTCGGACCACGATGTTAGAATAAAGCGTCCGCTGTGACGGCTGCAATTGAGGCCCTTGGTAATTTCGTGATCTGACTCAATTGTCATGCGTCGTTGGTGTCTTTGAGTATTTTTCTCATTAACATGATCACGAGGTTGAACTCAGTTCATCCATAAAGCTCAAAATAAAACGAGAACGGAAGGCAGTTGGTCATTGTCGGCTTGATTTGTATCTGCTCTCTCTCTCTCTCTCTCTTTTTCGTTCTTGATAATATGGCTTATAATGGAAATTGGTACCTTCATGGCTCCGGCTACGCCTCTTCGCATAACAAATAAGACTGAAAGGGCAAAAAAGGGACTGAAAAACGCAGGCAAAAGTAAAAAAAAAAAGGCATTTGCGAAGTTCCGTGCACGAGATCTATCTGAATATAGTCGCGCGTTTTCGTAGGCAGGTTGAAGTGCACAAAAAGTATGAAAACTCGCACATAAGTTTTGCGGCATATCTACGCAACAGAACACATGAGCAACACATTGTGCATGTACATCCTACTAGATGTGCTATTAACAAGGCGAGATTTCTACGCCTTAACTCATTGTGTATACACCTCGGGTGAAACGTGTTGAGTTCTGTAACTTTCTTGGCTACTAAGCTCACATATTACCTTTTACAATCTTTTTTTTTTTTTTTCAGTGCGGCATAAAAATATCACTTTTTTCCTCCGCACGAAGTACTGAATTACGGCGTCCGCGTCACTATACTAGCGCACGTTGCTGTATTCGTCGATAAACATAAAGAGAATATCACTTTTTTTCTTCTTCTGGAGAGTGCTGATTTATCTTTCCTATAACTTAACCAGGGCACCTTCATTTTGCAACTCCAACATAGACCAAACATAGCGGCCATGTTTGGGGGAACATGACCGCTAGAGCCAACCTTTAATCAAGAGGTATTGTCTTTGTCAAGACATCCCTGGTGACGACAATCCCTTTTGTTGAAAAGTTGGCTCCAGCGAAATTCTTTGTTAAACGATTTCTCATCACTTCTTTGTACAACTGTAGCCCGTAACCTTCTGTTCTCAACGTTAGAAATAGCGGAGAGTTGGAGAAGTAGACGCCGCGACTCTCTCTCCGTGAGCTTTTGGTTTATTTAAAATCCTAAATATCATTATTAACTATTTAACCGGCATTTCCACTGAAAGTCACAGATCTTCCTTTCTTCTACCAGAACCAACCACCAAGCAAGTATAGCTTTGGAGACAGGGTGATGCGAAATTATCATCGGATTGCTCGAGTATCGTTTAAATTCATTGAAGTTTTGTCAAGGTGTTGTACAATGGCCACCATCCAGAACCTTTTCGTGCACGCCTTGGGCGTATGTGCACAACAAAGAGGACATGGGCGCAGTGCTGGATGTTCACAGAACTTTCAATTTTAGCAGCGGACACCTCCACGTCCCAGTTCGACCAAGCATAACGCACCCCGCACGCGAACGTCATTTCCTGTGAAATAAAGATATAAAGGAACAAAAGACAAAAAATAAAAGCTCTTGGTGTACTCATTCTTTTGCAGTATGTGAAGTTGAATATTATTCGACAATCATTGTGATGCGGTGAGTATGCAACGTTTTTGCGAACGGTAATCAGCAAAACTTCAGCAGATATGTGGAAGGAAAAATATTGATGCGCACGAAAAAAAAAAAAAAAACACGGACTCAGGAGATTCGGACGAGCGCGAACTTTCAACTAACTTTATTTTTCGTCGTGTCAAAATATACGCGATCAATCACGCGGTCACAACGCTAATCGCATTTTCACTGTCAGATCACAACAAGCCACGCAAGAATCTCTTTTCACCATGCAATAAGGAAACAGAAGACTGGCTAATACACGCGTTTCCTCTAGTTGAGATAAAATACACCATCTCCCGCTAAATGGGACCATCAGGCGATGCGAAGCCGGAGCACTTGCACGATCGCGTTCCGTTGGCTTTCGTTGGGCATGCTACCGACCTCGCGTGGCGAAACGCGAAGAGGAACGCTACGCGCGTCGTGTCTTCCCTCTAGTCCTGCCGTTAATTCTCACAGGGCGAGCGGGGAACGCGGTCGTCAGGCGCGCGAGGGAGGAAGCGTAGGAGAGGAGAGAGAGCGGGAGGGGACGTGCGCAGGAGAGGGGCGATGCGAAGCAGCGTTTCGGCATGTAGAGCCCGCTTTCAGAGGGGGAGTGGAGAGGGGTAGTGGGTGTGGAGAGGGGGAAAGGGGAGAGGAGGTATGTGAGACGGTTTGCGCATGCGTAGTAAGGGTGGTCACGCCGCACACCACCGCCGGTTTGAGCTCCGCTAAAAAGATGCTTCGCATCTAAAAGGCTTCCAAAAGTTCCCGTGCGGTGCTATCTTGGCTTCTGCCCAACTCGCCCAGCAGCAAGTCTTATTGATTCACCAGATATATTTTCTCAAAAAGGCAGCAAAGAGCCAGAGTAAACTGTTTTAAGCCAATTGGTGAAACATTCTTTCTGCATTATGTTCATGTTTTTTTTTGTTTTTGTTCTTTTTCTTGCAAAAGTAGGTTACTAATGAAAAATACGTATGTCGCTTTGCGGTGCGTAGAGAAGACTTATTTTCAATCGAACAAAGTGGAACGCATCGGATTGGAGGTTTCTTGCAAGAAAAGGCGGGTCATTCAAAGATATAAAAATATTTTTAGCGTAAAATAACTTCAATTCAGGTTACCGGAACTCGTACAGAATTCAAGTAAAATAATTCCTATTTGCTAACAGAAGCGCGACTCCAACATCTCCTAGAAAACACAGGAGAGTGGATTTTGTACACAGACGCATCTCTGTCTCAGACCTCTTGGGCTACCGAACGGGAATAGCTTCCGCTGTACTGCCATTGTCTTGGGGCTTCCATTATACCATCAGCACGCAATCAACCCAAATGCCCGTAATTTACTGATACGAACAGACAGCAAAGCCGCCTGTCAAAAGGTCTTGTTTGGGCTAGTTGGTGCATTCTTGAACACATATAGCAGGGTTGCGCAAAAAAAAAAAAAAAGCACGAACGTAGAAAGGCATGCGCCCGTCCTGTGTACTTGCCTTTCTCCGTCCCTGTTTTTTGGCGCAGCCCTACTATGTGTGTTCAGGAATGTCGCCTGTCGCGAGGGTTAAGGCTCATTCACATCTGCGACTAGCACCGGTCGCGCGACCGTTTGTAAGTGGCGGTCAAAAAGCGACTCAAAGCGACCGATGTTCACACCTGCGTGAGACCTATAGGGGGTATGCACTTGACGTCATCCGCGAGGAGCGTTAGCGGCGGGGTCGCCATTTTGACGGTCCGCGCACTCGCCACACGCCCAATAAACTATCTGCACGCGCTGTGTCCGAGATCCGCACGGCGCAAGTGACTAGAGACCTCCTGAACTCCTCCTGCACACCGACGCACGGACGGCGTGTACGAACCAGTGAGGCAGAAATTCTTTTCGGGGATGGGTTCGAGTGTCATTTTGTGCTCTGTATTTCATGGGGAAACAAAATTCGGGGTGTGGGGGCACGGGCCCAATGTGCCCCCCCCCCCCCCCCCCCCGGCTACGCCACTGGTACTACACTGTACTGGTACGAACGGACCTCTCAGATGGCGCGGCGATGGTGCTGCCGCCTTGCGGATCAAGGCTCAGTGCGTCGCCACGTAGAATTCCCGTCTGCTCGAATATAGCTCGCATTGCCATTGCCCCGTAAAATACGCTGACGTCGTGTTCCTGTGCACGTGATTGGCTCAGAGCTTTGCGACTGCAGTCGCGTGACTGAAAAAATCGAGCATCGAGCGACTGAGTCAAAGCCGTCGCTTTCCGACCGAAACGGCCAGAATCCTTTTTATAGATTCTGACCTAAGATTGACTGCTGGATGTCTGAGGGCAGTTCAAATAGGCACTTCAAGTGTAGTAAGAAAAAAGAATAAAACTAATTGTAATATAATTACCAAAATTACCCAAAATATTGACATCACGCCAAGCTTTATTTACCTATTCCCATCCCACGCTGTCGCCAGCAGCCCAAAAACCAAAAGCTGTCATTTTATAAGGTTGCATTTCAATTTAAATACACAAAACTTATCGTTTTCAATTACCCTAGTTCATTGCAGAGGTCAGGGGCGTAGCCAGAAATTTTTTTTCGGGTGGGGGGGGGGTTCAATCATACTTTCAGTATGTTCGCGTGTGCGTTTGTATGTGTGCGTGTATATATACGCAAACAAAAGTGAAAAACTTCGGGGGGGGGGTTGACCCCCCCCCCCAACCCTCCCTTGGGTACGCCCCTGGCAGAGGTTAATATCTAAGAAAAAAAGCCTGGAAAGTGCAATCGCAAAATCTTGAATTTTTTTCCTTCAAGAATTACGAGCTTTTGGAAACGGAAAACATCTGAAAATCAGGTTCCAAGAAAAACAAGAATTGAAAGTTTTCCAAACATGGTATTTTTCGGTTTGAGGTCAGTTATGAAAGAAAAAAAACCATTAACTTTTGAACAAAACCGGATAGAGGCGTAATGTGCTTCATGCACCACAATTCTTAATGTAGATTCTTATAATGTTAAAAACTAAAGTGTGCCTTTGAATGAAACGGCATTTTAAAGGGCAATAAATGTTTAAAGGGCAAAAAATGTTTCGCGCAACTCTTTATATTCGTCGCTTTCGTTCATCCAGCTTTATCCCTTTTAGACGCGACTTGTAAAGAACTGTCTGTAAATGCGTCAAATTTACGCAACATTGTTTCAAAGCACTCGATATTCTACGTCAAGAAATTTATTGTCATAAAACGCTGATTTATGTGTTTTATAGTAATTAATCTTAATTAAATTGCAATTAAACATCTGTTTATCCTGAAGTCTTTCATATTCTGTTTCCGCATAATAATAATTACATCACAGGCTAGAAATATAGTGCAAATTTGCTTTTAGTTATGGTCAATTTGAGCAAATAAAACTTATACCTTTGACGTGACTCCCGGAAAGCGGCACGTCGAACGGTTCGTCTACGTCGAACATGGTAGTGCTTTCAAAAAAGTCATCATATGCAACCATACACTGCAGAATGAGGTTAAATGAAGACACATTTATTACGCAGGAGGTTCAATTCATCCAAAGATCATTCAATTTTGCTCTTAGCCATTAGTCCACACGACTACCAAAAACAAGTGATGTACAAAACGTCTCAGTGGGTTATATACTTGCACTTTGACCACGCTATCTTGTACAGCAAATAACATTATAACGAACTACACATAAAGCGAACACCTCTCGCTCCAACAGTTAGTCGTAAAAAGTGAAGACGGGAAACCCAGCCATATTTTATAGTTCTGCAAGATTCACATAAGCGCTTTCCCCTGTTTATCTCCTGGACGTTCTTGCGTAAAAGCTTTTCTTTGAAGTGATGCAGAAAAAAAGGAAACCATCTTTGCTAACTATATTTTCCAGTATTTCATTAAAGTATCTTTAAAATGTTTATTAATAGTAACCTTGACTCGTTGCGGTAGCTGAAGCTCGTTTTTTTTTTTTTTTTTTTTTTGAAAACTCACAGGGTCCCTTATGAATTCGCCTAAGACTAAGATATAGGGAGTATGCACTGAAACTGAGCCGCAATGTGGCGCTGCGGTGCCCCGAGCTGGGCGCCATTTTTGCGGTTCTCGTGCAGCAGCCGACCCACGCTTGCTACTGTGTTTGCTGTGTGTACGCGCTAGGTGTTGCGTGGTGTTTCCTTGCCTTCCGTGTACTCGCGTGTTTCATTAACGATAGTACGGACGTTGGAACTGTCCCCTACCACTGCGTGATGCACGGATCTAGTCATTGCCTGGCTGTGCAAGCGATCGCCGTGTTGCTGCAAGCGAAAAGATGCTGCTCAGCGACTACGCCAAGTCCGCTGTCTGATCCCGAGCGCAGGAGATCAAAGTCGCAAAATGCGGTAGCGACGACTCCTTGGCGATTCCGATGACCAGTTCACGAACGATGTTGGCTGCTATCCCAGCGTAGACCGTGTTGGATATCAACGATTATCTTGTTCACGGGACAAGTTTCGTGACGCGGAGCAGCTTAAGAGCTACAAATCCTTGGAGGCTCACAATTATGTCACAAGCGGCCTCGTGGAAGCCACCAAGGGTGAAAACTCTTCGTGATGGCAACATCGTCGTCGTTTCAAAGGTAGGCTGTTGCTCGCGCTTCTTTTAGCGTGCGTTGTGGACTTGTAGCCGAGATTGAGGCTCGGCGCGCAGTCTAGATTGGCCTCGTCCATCGAATAAGCTGGTCTTCCTGAAATGGAACGTACGCTGCAGTGCTGTAGTAAAATATAACTCCGAGGAGATGCATTTTATGCTGCTGCCGCGCTCACCTGTGATGAAATGCGCCCCGCCAAACGCGGTAGTGCGTCCGCCGATTCGTTCAGGTCCTTCGCGACGAATTCTGCTCAGCCAAAGAGCTCTCCGCTTTGACGACAGCTCCGTTGTCTTCGCACACTGTCCTGATATAACTTTCGGCACGATATAGAACCCTACCCGTTTAAAGTTCTCGTCGTTGGGGCTGTTTCTTGTGCGGTTGGAGCAATCGTAAACAGCGCAGTTCACCATAGCCGATTGACGCAGCTCGACGCGCAACAACGTCCTGCGGCTTGGGCACATTTACAAGTCCATGCAACACGCAGTGGTAGGGGACAGTTCCAACGCCGTACTATCGTTAATGATACACGCGAGTACATGGAATGCAGGGAAACACCACACAACACCTAGCGCGTGCACACAGCAAGCACAGTAGCAAGCGTGGGTCGGCTGCTGCACGAGAACCGCAAAAATGGCGCCCTGCTCGGAGCACCGCAGCGCCACATTGCGGCTCAGTTTCAGTGCATACTCCCTATACTAAGACGACTCGAAGGCGAAAGCCATCTTTTTTTTCCTTAGTCAATATTGATCCTCACCCGCCCCCCTCCGAAAGCTTTCCGCACCTCCAGGAGAACTTGTGTTTCGCCTAGTTGGTGCTTACTGTTTGACATTTTGACCGCACAAAAAAGACGAGGACAGAGGGAGGTACGACGACACGGGCGCACCTAACGTGGTTTTGCACAGCCTCCGTGATCGGCCCACGTTTGACCAAGCGATGATGTCATGCGATGAGGTCAGCATGTGACGACACAGTGACTTCATGATGATGTTAAATTTTTACGGTCTGTGACGTCATGATGACGTCATATGCTAACGTCATCACGTGATGATTATTTGCATCACTCGTGCTGACGGCGACGTCGCCGACGGTCAATTTTCGCGTTTGATGAAGCATCTCAGCCTTTCGCCTTGATAACATTCTAAATTAACTTTGTGCACTGATCAAACCAGTGCGAGTGAAAACAATATTGATGCATGAGAAAACTATATGTAATCTTAGAGTGAGCTCCGAAAACCCTCTTATGAGGGGGAGGGGGCAGGGGGGGGGGGAGAAGGAAGACATTTTTAAAAAATTCTTGCAGGCCTCCCTAACTGGACCTCGTAACACGACAATTTCACGCGTCAAGAAGACACTTCAAACTGCGCACTGTCTTGTGCGTCAGACCACGGCAAGAGGCAAATTCGAAACGAATAATATTTGTTCACATTTATGAATATGAAAATCAGCTAAATAACAATAACAAATCTTACATAGAGTTTATTTCTATTTGTAATCCCCGTATCGTAGTCTCTTGGAAAGCCTGTTCAGCAGATTTAATTTGGAGCACATTTTAGCGTGATCGTGTTTTCCCACTAGCAACAGTGAGGGCTGACAAAGACGTCGTGTCGTCGGTGTCGTCAAAGAGGAAGAGTTGGAGGCTGCTGTTTATGCCAAGTCGCCCGGGTGAGAAAGCAGGTTTTTTCGTTAAATTTAAGCACATAACGGACAGGTGCTGTGCATCTCAACGTTAAGTTCGAGTTTGTTTCCTCTTGCAAGTGCATTTAAGTCTGTTTCACTCGCATTCTGTCGCTGTAACGTCGAAGAGTACGTCAGCTGTCGTCAACTAACTGAAAGAAAACTGTGCGCTTTACTGTAAGTTGGTTGCCTTTGACGTCGCACACATTGCCTGTCTTTCTTACTAAAGTCGACCTTTGCTGTAATGACACCGCGGTGCTCTCAGCCCCCGCTGCGTACGTACGAGCTACGTGCAAGCTACGGGAAGTGTCATTGCACTGAAATGTTTACACATTGCGGCGCTATCAGCTGTCTACACCCGTGACTTCTCATTCGCCGTTGTATCCCTTGCAGCACGATGAACACCTTTCACACGTCATCGAATGAGGAAGCGAGCACGTTTCCTCAGCTCGATTTGAGCGGCAAACTTATCATAAAGGCGCAGCTAGGCGACGACATCCGCCGCATTCCGATCCACAACGAAGACATTACGTACGACGAGCTGATTCTCATGATGCAGCGTGTGTTCCGAGGCAAGCTTTCCAGCAACGACGAGGTCACGGTGAAGTACAAGGATGAAGGTGAGTTGAAAGCGCGTCTCGCTTCACTTCTCGTCGATGGGTGTGTCCTACCTGAGCGTGCCAACATTGGCTTTTGGTTGTGACCTTTTGCAGATGGTGACCTGATTACCATTTTTGACAGCTCAGACCTGTCTTTCGCGATCCAGTGCAGCCGGATACTGAAGCTAACGATATTCGGTTGGTGCACTCAACGTTTGGTTGCTTGGCGAGTCATTTGAAAGGTTTCTCTGGTCATCGCAGTGAACCACCAACCAGTTCCATTGGAACCGGACGAAATTAAGCACCTCAGGAAGGAACTGCAGGAAATTAGGAACGTTGTAAACCGCCTGCTGGACAGGTTCGAGCCCCGTCACTTTGTGACCAACAGCTCGGAGCCGGAGGACAGCGCGGGTGAGTCGAGCTACATGTATCGCTCATACTTTTGTCTGCGTTTTAATGAGGGTTGATGTTTCAATGAACCTTGCCCTTCAGGAAGTGCCCCACAGAAGGCCGCAAATGCTGTCGCACCAAAGGAGTTTGACCCCCTAGCTTCCAAGCAGGCTTCTGGCGACGAGCCCAATGCACAGATAAAACCCAAAGGTACGTAACAAATTTAGCCTCATGAAAGACAGTGAGGTGAGTTAAACTTACGAATATTGTCACGGCATGTTCACTTTTCTTTTATTGAATATCAATAATTTATACCTCTCAGTGCAAGCTTCTACTGTGCTTTTCCAAGCTGTTAAATGTGAAGAATCACAAGCCATTGAGACAGCGCATTGACATTAGTGTGATGAACTATGAAGGCATACCATGCCACTGAAAGCTTTTTTTTTTTCCATGATCCACACTTACAAAGAGGGATTTTGGCATCATATGTAGAGCCAAACACTGTATAACAAAATTCGATGTATATAGGAAAAAGCCTTTAACAGGAGGTATGGCTGGGACCAACGTTTTGACAAGTAGACCTGTCTTCATCAGAGCAGCAACCTTGAACTTGCTGCCTCGACAAGGCCAAGACCGCTTGTTGAAACGGCTCCAGCAATATCTCCTGTTCAAGGATTTTTCATGTCTTCACGTTTCCATCTTCCCCAAAACTAGATGTAGTAAGGTATCACACATAAAAAAACAGTAAATACATGACTGTTTTGACAGTGTCACCATATAGTGCTTAGAAATAAAGGGACTGTCTACCGTCCTTCATCGCATTTCTGTTTTGTACCGCAATTGAAAGCGTACCATCTGAAGTGTCCAACCTTACAGTGGTTTCTCTGGAAAGCGAGTAGAAATTTTTAAAACAGACTTTTTCTATCTATGTCCTGTCTTCTTCCAAATGTGCAGGGACGCCCGTAACACTGGTTACTACACGCGATGGCAATCCTTGTGCCGGTGAAAGTCGAAAAACTGAAACCTCATAGCTTCTTGCAGGATTAATCCGTTTTTGTTTAACAATTAACTGATTACCGTGATAGTCGTTTAGAACATGCAATCGGTCAAACAAGCGTCATTAACACAGCTTTTAGTCAGCGTGAAAAGCCACCACAGTCGAGCGGAAAACTTGATGTGTTCCAGCAACACTGGTATGCCGCCGTTGTGAAACTAACTGTAGTGGTTCCACTCGCGCCAAACATGCAAATAAAATGAGCATGCCTGGCCATGGCCTGGCAAGACGTGCTTCAGAGAAGGAGAGAAGGTCCGTGCTGTTTTTCAGTTACATTTAGGCGGTTCAGGCATCCTGTGTCGCATATGCGACGTGACAGCCAGCACGGATACCTTTTGAAGGCAACATCTTCACTGTGGAACTCCATAGGCTTGACTGTGTTCCGAAGTGACTTCAGCGCCGGTGAATAGTGGTAACAAGATCTCACAGGCATGGTTCGAAAATTCCATTAAGACAGCTGCGCTGCTGTTCACCCAGGATGTTTTCTTTTTTCCTTTTGACTGTGTATATCTCGCCAGAACCGCGCTCACATGGCTCGCGTTTCTGCACTAACAAAATCAGCACCACCAACTGGCGACTTTCAACACACGAGAAAAAAAAAAGCAAAAGTTGCTCTCTGATGCAAAGAGAAGCTGTCAGAAGTGTAAAAAAATACTATTCTTAGTTAGATATTTGTTTTCAAGCAAAATAAGTATCTGTTTGGGGTGTTTCACCTCTACTGATCGGTTGACCCACGTTGCTGACTCACTGTTGGGTGACTCTAGCAGTCATTTTTTCACCACTTTCAGACACAAGTTAAAAATACAATTCTTTGTTTATGGGACAAATGCATGCTCGTTGCCGCCGATGTGACAGTCTTCTCATTTTCACCGAAACCTAAAAAATTAGCCCTCGCTGACTGAGTGGTAGACTCTCCCTTTAAAATAGTTTGTCATTTGCATGGTAGAAATTACAAGGGTGTATACAGAGCAAAGTCCCACAGTTAGAAAGAGAAATAGAACTTCCTGATACAGTCAGTATTCAGTAGGATGTTCCTTTCTATATTTGTGACTTTGTTATTACGAGGTTCAAACTATAGTAGCTTGAAAAACCAAGTAAATGATCTTGCAATTGTGCTTTTGTGGCAGGTGAAAATGGCCGAGTGGGCACTCCAGACAGCATCTCGAGCTTAGATTCGGCTGCGGCCACTCAGCAGAAGCTGCATCTGCAGCAGCAACAACAGCAGCAGCAGCTTCACGCAATGCAACAGCAGCAAATGCATCAGCAGCAGCAGCAGCAGCATCACTACCCTCAGCATCCCGGGCAGCCCGGAGTCGCATACATGGGTCAGCCAGGACCACAGCAGCCTTATGCACCCCAAGGTTAGTGGATGGTGAATGTTCTGTGATGGGAGAACTTCCAGGTGAATTATGGGGCTAGTTGGTTGTCTCCTGCATTTAAGGAATTGCATGCTTATTTCCCCTACCCACTTACATTTGCTTGGGAGGGGGCACTTATTCATTTATCTTCATTGTGAAAAGAGGCTTTTGCCTTGCACTTACCTTAAACAGAAGAAATAAGGCTGTAGTAAAGAACTTTTTTAATAATGCAGATGTCAAACTTATTGCTGTTAAAACGTGTCATTTCCTTTTCTTCCTAGCCTAGATGGCTTGGTTGTGCAATACCACAATATACAGCTAAACTCGATCTAATGTAACCCTATTTTACGAAGTTCCTGATCTAACGAAGAAATTTCGATTCCCCAGCAAATGCCCATAGGGCTCAGTGTTATAATCAACCCAAATTAACGCACTAACTTGGCCACGGAACCCAATTTAACTAAGTTTTTTTCAGGAATACTTCAGTAAAAAAAGGCGGGGACTTCCTTCCAACCTTGCAGAGATGGAGAGCTTGTGCTCAATTGCGTTAGAGCTTGTGCTCTAATGCAGTTGCATTAAAACATCTAGGCTCCCTACTCACTGCGCTAGCTTTAGTTTGACGAGGCTGCACGCTGCGCCCATGCATGGAGCAATGGACTCTGCAGTCGGTAATGCTCTTACGTACCGGATGGTGCTACGGGCGGCGGTGGTTGGTTTTGTGATTTCATGGCACTAGTCATCTCCTTGCAACTTTCTGGCCCGGCCTGCTTGCACAATCACTTCATTCATTCTTCGAGTCTTCGCGTATCATTCGCCTGTCATGGCTTCACGTAACTGTCTTTCTGGCCTACATCACCCGGACATGGTGCCCCCTATGCCTGGCGACATGGGAGGTTCCATGCCAGGGCCGCCCTCGCTGACTTCTCACATTCACAGGAGTAGATTAGTGGCAAGAACAGTGGCCTGGTAGCTTTTGGTTGTTGCAAAATTACAATTTTATATTTTCAAGGACCAAAAAATTTCTGTCTCATTGTTATGAACTTCCCCATTTAACAAAATAATTAGAATGTCCCAATGACTTCATTAGGTTGAGTTTCAATTGTAGTGTATGTGTGCGTGCATGTCTTATGACCGTTCTTTGTTGTGCAGGACTGAGACTTAGCAAAAACAATGGCTCAAGCACTGAAAGCCTAGTTCGAGGAATAAAAATGTCTGAAGTCTGCTAGTGAAGGGTTAAAGGTAGGCTTGTGCGAATAGTACATTTTAGGTTCGAAGAAAATTCGAAGAAAATAGTGATTTGGTCAAATATTTCGAATCGAGTTCGAATAGGATATATCACATATTGTAAAAAAAAATGAGGATATTTGTCATGACCCAACTAACCTGCACAAAATTTTTTTTTAATTGAAACAAGGCTAGGTAGTTAGTTAATTCGGTTTTTATGGTGCAAAAGCAGCTAAGACTATGTTGCACCAGTCACAAGGTGTTGAGTAATAAACAGGGAAATGATGCAAACCAGGCATGTGCAAATGTCATTCCTTTTGGTTCAAAGGAAGTGGAAGCAACTTTGAATAGTAGCAGGATTTGACTTTCGGTAGAATGCAAGTGATAGCCTGTAAAATATGTTATGTTTTAAAATTTACTATACTTAGAACGTATAAGCCATTATAACAAGCTTTTAAACTTAAAAAATGATGAATCGATGTGAGAGTAATATGTTCATTTAACCTTGAAGTGGGGCTTCGTGGCAATGCGGATTTTTCTTGGAAAGATTCACGGCATAGCAACCCTCCACTGCAGTGAAACGACCTTTAGAGGGGGGTTACATTTGGACTAATATGCATCTATTTGTTCATTTCGAATACTTCGAAATTCTCAATAATTTAAATTCGAATCTGAGCGAATTCGAATACTGTAATATTCGTTCCAATATTCAAAGTGCTCGAATATTCGCACAAGCCTAGTTAAAGGACATGGGCTATCACAAATGATAATTTCATCTTTGTCGTGGTGTGGTGAAACTTTAGCGGTTGGGTGTTGCAGTGTTCACTTAAAACCATAAGGGAGGGCGGGTGCTCTGCAAACTTCAAAAAAAGGGTGGGTCGCTTAAATTTGAGAAAGCTTGGCTGTGCAGAACTGCCACAGCAGCATTTCTCGACAGCATTAGGCAGTGTTTGTCTGCTCATTTTGCCTGCACTGTTTTCACGAGTTCACTGCATAGTTCCAAGCTTGTGCAGTGTCATTTCAGAACTTCGACACAAAAGCCTTTCTGAATAAACTTGAAATCACCAATGAAGTGCAGTTTTCCTGCACTTGTAGCTCGTGTCTTTTTCTACAGTGTTCAGCTCATGTGGGGGTTGCGTTGCAATTCCCCGCACTTATAAATTTAATGGCTACTGTGCTGTGTGACAGTAAAATTGGCGGCGTAGCAGTCTATTTGCAATGCTGGCACATAAGCTATGGTCAGATGGAAAAGAGCCGGATACAGTTGACCCTGGACACATCAAATTCAGACATATTGATAGCTTATTGCCCATATTGAATAGTTATATAGCATCCCCTTTGATATTCTGCAGCAGCAGCAGCAGCAGCAGCAGCAAAAAATGGAGCTCTGCTAGCAAGTGTTGAACTCCCAATTACCAGTGCAGTCGATATATATCGGACACTGCAGCACTCCAGGCGTATTTCTCGGACAAGGTTTGCAGTCGCATTCGTCGGCAAATTCTTTGGCACAGCGGCCACGACATTGATGGTTTCAGTTTCCTATCATAGCTCTTTGCGGCGAATATAATCGGTGTCTGCTGCTTTGCAGCTGGTTTTTAAAACTTGAGCTGGAACTACCATATATTCCAGTGTACAGGTCACACTGTCTGGTATACACTTAATTCACTGTTCGGTGTCATACTTGAGACAGTGGTTGAGTTTTGCTTACCATTTCTCAACCTGACAAGCAGAACAAGACACCTGTATTGGTTGTTTTCTGTGGATATTTTGAAGCCTTTGTGTAACTTCAGACTTCAAAAGTGCTAGTTTTTTGCATGCACTTATTATGTATTTTTGATAAGAGTTATCTTGCATTCTCGCTTTCTTTTTCTCTTCGAAGGGCTGGACTGCATGTTTAGTGAGTAAACTTCTTTAGTTAATAGACAGTGCTGTCATAGACATTTTGTCCAAGAAAAATTTACAGCGTGGAAAAAAAACCGAACAGATGAAAAGAGGTGACATAGACAAGCGCAGACAGCACTTGTCTGTGTCATCTCTCTGTGTCTATTTGTTTCGTTTTTTTTTAGCACAGTAAATTTTTCTCATACAGTGAAGTATACAAACTCACCCAAATGCTCACATAAAACATTTTGTCCAAAAATTATTCTTCTATGCACAGGAATGCATCTACAACTTTACTCATAAAAGCATCAGTGCCTTTCATATTTCAATTCTTGATGCTTGTCTGTCTATTTCAACAGTCAAAGGAACATGATGGCTATTTGTGGACTTTCTCAAGGCATTACAACTCATCAATGTGTCTGACAAAACCAAAGGCTTATCACCAGTGCTACCTTTCCTTCTGACTGATATTTGCAAATAAAGTTGCAATTTTTATCATTTCCAAAAGCAAAATAAAGGACTCCACGAAGCACAACATATTGAGCTTGGTATGTTCAGTTTGACAACTTGATATGCTCATATGAGTGTCAGGAACTTAATGCACAAGCCATAGACATTTTTGACATGCTAGAGTAAAGTTTTAGTTGTGGATAGCTCAGGAAACTAATTTCAGTTAATTACTACATTAGTTTTACTCTCTAACGTCTTGTTTTTCTTGTAGCAGCACATTCTCCATGGCCAGAGATAAATGCTGGTGTGTGCGCATGCACTTCTGGAATGAGGGAGTAAGGTGTGGAAGACAAGCACCTGGAGATGGTAGGGATGACAGCCTAGATGGAATCACGGGGATGATAAAAGGCATAAGGATGGTTAGGTGCCGTGACTAGCTTTTTATAGAATACAGCTCCAGGGTTGCCATCACTCATTTTTTTCAGTCTCTCCTCTGCACTTGCATGCTTGTAGGGCATAGGGATAATAGAAGACAAAGCTCTGTGCATTGGACTTAAGGAACATGACTTTCCTGCCTCCTCCATTGAAGAAAGATCCAGAACTTCCATTGCTGGCACATTTGACTAAAACCAGAGTTTATTGCACGCACTACACTCCGAGCCAAACATGTCTTAGAAGTACTTGCCTGCACCCAAGGATACTTAGTACAGAACAGTTCCACTTCGGTCGCCTAAAGCACATTTTGGTGTTGCCTGGCTTCTTGTGTGCGAGAAAGTGTGCACTTGCACTCCTAACCATTCTTTGCTGTTTAGCAATTCTGTTGCGATTTGCCTTTGTAGGCGAAGTGTTCACTCCCTGAAGCCTGTGACCAAAGCTCTCAATGAGGGGGAAGAGGCTTAATAGGTCATTTAATGTGCTAAGAGCATCAAGTGCATCAACATGGCAAAATGGAGAACGTTTTGAATTATATAAGGTGGTAAGAAGCATTTTTTCGGACAATTTCATGGTTCCTGCGAAGTCCCAAAAATCGGATGTCGACTGTACTTGGGGGGAGGGGGGACAGGAAATTGTCCTTGAGTACTGCAAACTTGAGGTTGCAGAGTTGGGCGGTGGTGAGCGCATCGTCAGAGAGGTGGATGGTTGGCTGGAGTGGTGGGCGGCAAAACAGCTGCTGCCCACCGTGGCGAGAACCCTGCAGACAACGCAGCTTTGAGTACATTTCCGTGAGCGCCTCATAGTTGCCCAGGTTTGAACAGACCAATTGGGAGGCACTCTGTATATCTGTTTCCTCAGCTTAACACTGTACCAGATGTCCGACTTATTAAACCAAGCCTCCTATGGCACAATAGTTATGACGACTTCACCTTTTCATTAGCCCTACTGGAAGCACCTTTCTGTAAAAGAGGCCAAGCCCTAGCAACTGTAAGGTGTTTGGCTTTATAAAGGACCCAGGCATGAGCATTGTGGCTATGTAACCATAATGTTATGGGCACCGTGTTGTATATGTTAAAGCTTCACTCTTTTCTCAACCACAGCAAGCAAGTTTTCACTGTTGCAGCAGATGTCTTCAAAAAGAAACTGTTATGTGACCAGACTTTGTGCTTCTATGTTATTTTCTTATGCTGTGAAATTATGACTGATTGTGTGACCGATTTATTTTGGGTAGACTAAGTCCGCGTGTTTTTACGTGCTTGTGAAAATTAGCAAGGTTGACACACGGGGTGTACTGTCGTAGCAGATGCTGGGAAGCAGACAGGACAGCTCATCCTGTTGACTGTACATGTCCAATGTTAATGAAAGTTGGAGGAAAGTAACACAGAAGTAATCTGATGAGTTTTGGTAAAGGCCTGAACACACTAGCAGAAGAACACACGCGGCACAGCGGCGGTGGCAAACGCGAGCCTTCAGAGCTGCCATGTGGCAGCATTTTCGTGGCGCGAGAGGAAGGAGTTCGTACGCCATTTTTCGCGGCTCACTGCTTGGCGCTTTCTGAGGATACCAATCAGAGCGGCTCCCTCGCCCCATCCGTGACGTGCACTCGGTATAGCGGGGGGGACACGGCCAGACACTGATTGATCATGAGGCTTGTTTAGAATTGGTTTGGTCAGGCTTCTGGGGGCCAGCATAATCCTCCCCAGACTGTTTTAATTTAGCATGGCCCCTCAAAAATGCACTGTGGAGGGAGCAACGTCAGCCTTTGTACTCCCATGCAACAATCCAAAAACTTGCTGGAGTTGGTGGAACCACACCGCTGCACGCATTCTTCCGCTGGTGTATTTGGGCTTTAACTCCTCAACTACTTTCTTGGGGCAGCAATTTGAAACTGTAATGAGTTACATTTCTGAAGGAATGAATTGTAATTGGCTTCTCTCCGTACTGTAACGTGTTACCGTCTCGCTTCATTGGCTGTTGTGGTTTCTGCAGGGCATCCTCCACCGCCACAACAGCAGCAGCAACCACCGCCTCCCGCACAGCAACAACAGGCTCCTCCCGGAGGATATGCGGGTGCACCACTGCCAACGGTCAGGCCTGCCCCTATCCCGACTCCTGGGATGCCAGGCCAGCCACCGCAGGGGCCGTACGGTCAGCCCGCATACCCACAGACTTCAGTTGCGCAGAGGTGAGAAAGGACCTTTAAAAAAAACAAGGAAGCCTTTTTCCCTAGTTTCGATACTGATCCAAGACATTGTGAAACATTTGCACTGATAAAATCTGAACGTCGATGGTGTCATTTTGAACAAAACGGAAAGTGTCCTTCACATGTTACTTTTTTTGATGTCATTGTTGTCCCATGTAACGCAGTAGCAAGTCTGGAGACATAAACGAGCAAATACCTTGCTTTTGATCACAGAGGGGTGTTCCTGATAATTTCATCTTGAACTGCTCTGAGTGAAACTGGGTAGAAATTTTACGACACAGCAAAATGCTATGGAAAAGTACGAAGGTGTGCGCTATGTGGTAAATTTAATATTCAGCTTGACTCAATACAGTAAAAGCTTGTTAATTTGGATTTCACAGGACCAGAAAAATGTCCGAATCAACAGAATGTCGAATTCAAAAGTACCAGGGAAAAAATAAACAAAAGTTTGTTGCATCAATACACTTTCATTTTCTTGAGGAGTATGTAAATTCTGTACTTTATTTGCATGAGAGCAGTGTAAAAGCTGCAATTTTTCTCATCATGCGACTTCGTTCTCAATGCAAACACGATGCCAAACTCCCGTGCTTAATTAAACCGAAACATGCTCTGCACCCCTCCCTTATTCCATACCATCGCCACCCGCACCACCACACGCACGTGACGATAGTTCTTTCCCAGGGAAAATGGCCAGCAACTGATGGTTCGTCCATAGCGACGCAGCAAACGAGTTACCGTATTTACTCGATTCTACCGCGCCCTCGATTGTAACGCGCACCCGTTTTCCGCGCACCAAAAAAAAAAAAAGTAATCCATCGATTGTAACGCGCACCCATTTTCTCGTGAGAGAAAAGAACAAAAAAGTCCGTAGGAGTCAAACTTCGCGCATTCATAAGAACAAGTATTTGGGTTTTAAAGAACTAAAGTTTCAAAAAAGTACAACACAAAGTAAAAAGCGGGCCTTGCCGCTAAAACTGTCACCACTACGGCGGCGATACGAGTTGCGTAATGGATCAGTCCTCGTCGCTGTCGGACAACTCCTTGTCGCTTTCAACGCTCTTCGATTTCGGGAAACCGGCCCTGCCTTGGTCCACTGAAACCTTTTCGTGAAGCTTTGCTGTAAAAAATCTTCTGCTTCTATTTGCGCCAGTCTTGCACGCACGTTGCGGGAACTCCGAACGACCGTGATGCGGCCCGATTTCCGCCCGTCTCAGCACATGTAATAACTATTCTTTTAAATGCTGCGTCGTGGTGCACTCATCGAGTATTTGGAGTCGGCACTTCCATGCCGTCGATGCGAATGCAGAACGGGGTGACAATCTTCTCAGCACACGTACGAACTGAAACAATAATGGCAGAAATGGCCAAGGCGCGTAGGAGGCGGCCATTTTGAAATGACGATGGCAATACGATAACCGAGTTTCTTTTTTTTTTTTCGGTACTCGATTCTAACGCGCATGCGATTTTTGGACTCGTTTTACCGGAAAAAAGGTGCGCGTTAGATTCGAGTAAATACGGTACATGCCAGCATGCCTACCGCAGCTGAAAGCTCTTTCCGCCATGTTTCAGTTTCGTGACATTGCGTGTGCATTGCATCAAGTTAAAACGAAGCTGCTGAGTGCCGGATCCGCATGTGGACAAAACCCTGGTCACCAACTGATGAAGATAGTGATGCGGACAGAACCGCCTCGTTTTGGTTGTCTCCGAACGCCGTTTTCACTCTTGTGCGTCGCACGGACCGGCCGAATTAACCCCTCCTTTATTCAGAATAGAGTCCGAATTGCTGCCTAATGTGACCGAATTAACGAGTCTTTGGTTCTATTAAACAGTGAATATGCTGGCCAGGACCAGGGAACACGTGTGAATTATCCGATTTTCCGAAATAATGGGGCTCGAATCAGTGAGATTTTGCTGTACCAGCACACAAGATGGACGAAAATCGCCTACAGTGGAACCTCTACAGTCAAACCTCGTTAATACGTACCCGCTTTAAACGTACTAACGGTTAAAACGTAGCTGCGACGAATCCCCGACCGAGTCCCATAGAGCCCAATGCATTCGCTGACCGCTTAAAGGAGTGGTGACAGAAAATTTGTGAACCTCTGTTTTTTGCTGTTAATCAATGGCTACTGACTCGATAATAGCGGCAACGAAACTCATTTGCCCCAGCGCGAGACGAATGTTTAATTATATGCTCGAATGTTACGACCGGAGGCAGTTTCGATTTCGAAGAGCACTCGGTAGCCCCGTGACGTAGATGGTCTACTTGGTAAACAAGACCGCAAGAACCAGTGACGTCACTGGTCAGCTTCTGCTATGTTGTCAGTGCTGCTGTTTCGTTTGCTGTGTTGAGCAGGTGTTGAGCGTTGCGAGTGCTTGTTTCCTCGATTGTCAAACTACGTTGCTCATCTAGTGCGGCGATGGACGAAAGAGCTGGCAGGAGTGTAAAAATCAGTAAGAAATGCTCGATTCACTTTGCGAATCTCGCCGGTAGCTGCGATTTTGCTCTTGTAGCCGTTGTCCAACTGAAACGACGTTTTCCGCCAGGCTTGGAGTAGCCGCAGCATTAGACGTGCTGAAACATTTTCGCTCCGATCATTCGTAAAGTAGCAGGATGAGAAGTGACGAAGGAAGCATTGAAATCACAACATTGTCACTCTGTAACAGTGTTTATGCGTAACATGCAAATGACGTGATGTACGCTTTACTGACTCGTTCTCAAGGCATTCCAATCCCACGTACGCACGTCGGAGGGTCGAAGCAGTTATCTGTCCACTACGCAATATGATCCCGGCAGCAGAGAGCTTTAGTTCGTCTGTAGACTTCCTATCGTTTGCGGGCACCTGGTTACCGGAGCTGTTGACGGCTGCAGCAGCAGCAGCAACTGCGTACAACTGCGGAGCCCGTAGCGACATCTTGTGGCGTTTTGTCCAACTACAATAATTTTTTTTCGATTTTTTCCGTCGCGTTGTAGTTCTTGTCGGCAAAAAAAGCAATGAGAATGCTGTGAGATGCTAATTATGTCACTGCAAATGCTTTACATAGAATCAGTAAGCGGGTAAGTCGCTGCGATGTTATATTGTAGGTCTCTGGTTAGGCTACGCATCATCAGGTGTCGCTACCAGCTTTGTCGGTCTCGTACACGCCTCCGGTAACCCGGCCAGAACTCGTGACGTACGTGGTATCCACTCGGTGACCTCATCGTCTTTTGCTTCTATTTCCGATCCGGCACTTTCACGAACTTCAAAACTCAATTAAAATACCTTTTAGGCTGTATTTGTGGCTGATATTGTACAGATGGCACCTATATGCACCCATTAGTGTGATTCAACAGTCAAATTGTGTCCGAATTTTTGTGTCACCACTCCTTTAAGCCGTAGTGGTTCGCCCTATGCCTACCGGTTAGTGCGTACCCTGCGTACCGCGATAACTTTTTGTGCCATAAAATTTTACTGTGCTGCTCAACTTCCTGACGCCAGAATGTGCTGCCAAAGGTCTTCCGCCTTTTTGAGAAGTGCGCAGATCAGTCGATCCCCGATTCCGACTTCCGCGCGATTGCGGCGACGCCTTTGCGGGTAAGCATCGGGAAAGAACGAAGGCGAGGTGGCGGCCACCGACGAACGCACCGACATGACTTATCGCCGACAACCTTATCACAATAAGTATCTTCAGCTATCTGCTCGGGCACGCGTGCGGCGCAGCGCTACTTTTTAAGCCTACTGCACGCTTTTATTAGGCGACAACCTGAACGCGCTGGGCCGCCGATCGCTGCCGCTTCGTTGTGCGCGGCCGTCTTCAAGGCTGAAGTTGAATTAATGGCACAAATGCTCAGGTAGGGTCGAAGAACTTCAACCACGTCGAAGAACTTCAGCCCGACAGCAAACGCTACTAAGCCGTCATAAGGCGCGCACCGCTTTGTAGAAACGAAAGCAGATCGCTGTTGCATAGTTAGCGTTGCGGGTCGCGGGCGCCGAGAAACCTCGCTGCATTGACGCTATCACACTAAACGCACGTGTACGATACTGCAAGCGTAGCGCGGTTGTAACCATACTGCAAGCTTTTATTAGGCGACCACACAACGCGCCTCCGTCCACTGCCAGGACCGCTAGAGAATCGCGGAGTGCGCATCGCTTGCATGAAGCTCGTCATCGCTGCGTTAACCGAACAAGCTACTCGCCGCATCTGTGCACGATCTGGAGCGAAGTGGGTACGAACGACATTCCCACGATAAATGCGCGCGTGCGGCACAGCAAGCGGCCCGGTAGTGACGGCGTGAGCCGAGTAGGCGACGCGCTGCACACAACTAGCCGGGAGACGATCGGCTCCCGGCTCCACGCGGCCGTACCGCGTTTCACTGGAACTGTCAGTTTTCGTTTAGTGGCAGATCGCGGTTAGACGCACACACATATACCGCGGAAATCACACTGTCCCTTCTGTCGCTATGTCGGTCACTGCGTTGACCACGTATCAGGGACCCTGCAATAGTTTCGAAATGCTCTTCGGCGTCGCCACTACGCGTTATCGGGCGGTCGTGCGAGTGTGCCAGGAAAGAAAAGGCTTTGCGGTGGGTACTTTAGGCAATATTTGCTGTGGCACTCTATTTATTTGGGCGATGGCGTACGCTAGGAGATGCAAATTTGTACTTGGTGTTTAATGCGTACTACCGTTTAGTGCGTAGTTATGCCGCGTTCCCGGCAGGTACGTATTAACGAGGTTTCACTGTATTAGACATTCCCCTGGTCATGCGACGACCCGCATTTTGCAACGAATTGGTCTCATCTCGGCAAGATCGCCATAGAAGTACTAATGTATTCAAAGCCCTCATTATGCGATGCAATTCTACACCTGCCCCTCTTTGTACGGCACCCCTCTGCTATTGTCTGAGGAAAAAAAAAAGAAATAAAGCCGTAAGTACTTGCACGCTGGCACATCAGCACACTGCGGCCGGATGATTATGCGTGCGCAGCCCTCCATTGCACTGCCACTGCAGGGCTTCTTCGATTTTCACACTTTACGCTGCTTCTTGCGACTCATGGACTGCCAGAGCTAGGCAGAGCCAGCCAGAGTGCATTTGTTTTTGTTGCGGTGCTCCGCCCACTGTGCGGTGCACTTCCACCGCGTTCATTGTTCCCTGACTGGCTGGTTCTGGAGTGACCGCTGTGAGCAAATATATTCTCGAGCTTCACTTTCGAGGATGTGATAACTTCAGAAGATTTTGTGTCACTGCATCGGACGTGTTGGACAGTGATGTGTTGTGCAAACCTTGACCTGGTTAAGCTCATCTACGTCAGCAGCGTGGTACAGTAAAACCTCGTTCATTCGGATCTCAAGGGAGTGAAAAAAATGTCCGAATTATCCGAATGTCGAATTAATGAATGCATAACAAAAACGCACATTTTGAATTCCTTTATCGCATACCTTTATTTTGAGAAGTAGTCCGTGATGCTTGTTTGTTTTTTTGTGGACAGCTGGGTGGCAAGGACTAGTTTCCGGGCATGTGACAAACCCTCTAGCGCAAGAGTATTGCCTGGGACATCGTAACAAAACTCCTCTAGAACGACGAGAGCGTCCGCGGCTTCTTTTGCGGTACGGCGCACCAGGCATAGTTCATCGCACGGGTCTTCCTCGGACGCCTCATCCATCTCGCAGATGCCTTTAAAGGAATCTATGTTCATTCGTAGAGCGTACCTCTCTGCTTGTGCGCATATAAGTGGTCCACTCAACGCCAGCTTCGACTCGCGTGCAGTAACAATCCACTGCAACAGCGCTTTCTCCGGTTGTGGGTGGGCTGCATTGAGCAATCACCCCGCCACGGTGGTCTAGTGGTTATTGCACTCGACTGCAGACCCGAAGGTCGCGGGATCAAATCCCGGCCGCGGCGGCTGCATTTTCGGTGGAGGCGAAAATGTTTGAGGCCCGTGTACTTAGATTTAGGTGCACGTTAAAGAACCCCAGGTGGTCGAAATTTCCGGAGCCCTCCACTACGGCGTCTCTCATAATCATATGGTGGTTTTGGGACGTTAAACCCCAGATATTATTATTATTATTACTGCATTGAGCAATCGCTTTCGTCTGGCGTGAAATTTCTCACCCTCAAACGCTTCCCTTATTTGAGCCTCGTTTTTCACGTACGTCGATAGCGTGCTTCTTTTTACGTCGAACTGACGCATCGCCTCTTCTCTGGAAGCGCCGTCTTTGAGTGCCTTTAGTATCTTCACTTTATTTGCCAAGTCCTTCGCCGCGTACTTCGCGCGTTTCGCCGGTTCTGATATTGCGGCAGGGTGATATATCACACCACCACTATGGCTCGACCACCACCTCGCGCACCGACACTTCCGATACGCCGAACAGCGCACCGAAGAGGGGGAAAAAAGCACAACCGACGTCTGCAAGTCCGCACGCTAACCGTCGGAGGCCTTGTTTCTTTGTTATCCGTTCTCCGCTGATGATGATGAAACTGTGGCTTTCCTTTTGCATCCTAGCCTTCAATTACAAATGAAAAGAAATGCGTGCTCCAAAACGCCAACTTGCGTCCCCTTTCATAAGTTTTCGAAAAAAAAAGCGGTTTTCCTTGGCCTCCGCGATCGGCATCGACAGCGCACCGTTGCTGCCGCAGCCCATCTCGGAGACCATAAGTTTGCACATGTGTGGCAAAGAAAATGCAATGTGATAAATATTATGGCCTCCCAGACGCAGTTTCAGTTTCGCCGTCTTTGGCTTGCCTCCAGTCCGAATTAACCAGTGCGCGTGCAGTATTGCGTCGAATTAGCGAATGTTTGTTGCCATAGGGCTATGAACATTTTTGAAGGGAGGGTGTGGGAATGACAAATTATCCATATTTCCGAATTAACGGGGGCTGAATTAACGAGATTCTACTGTAGCTGCGAACTGGAACTAACTGTAGCTGTCGTGCGGCTGGGCGCCATGTTGTCCGCATTTTTTTCTTATGGTCGCAGCTGTTCTGAATGTGCTGCTGCGTTGCTGCAGTTCATGCAAACATGCTGACTGTAGCTGTGCCTGCTGGAAAACCCAGCAGTGTTGCTGGCACTGCGGTATGTCGATTGTGTATAGTTAACAGGTCGTCACATAACTGTCTACCTTGCACAGCTGCACAACCCTGTCGATTTACCAGTTTTGTGTCTGGCATGCATGGACTGTAGCAAGCATGAGAAAATGTTGAGAACTGAGGGGTTGCAGCGGAACACCATAACAACAGGAGCAGCGTACCAGGTTTCTGGAACAGAAGTGCGTCTATGGCGAGTTGGGCTAGTTGGTAAACGTTCATGATGAAGTAGTACCTGGAAGTACACCGAAGACTGGGACAAAGTAAGTGGACAGGACAGGCGTGTATGTGTCGTCATTCTTATTTTCCTTGTCTTTCACAGCCAGCACCAAGGCACCAGCTGAATGCATTTAGCTTAGCCTAGGTGCATTGCCGCGTGGGTGGGCGCATAATATCAAGAGCATGATGTCCTCCACTCTGCCTTCGTTGGCATGTTAGGTTTTCGGGGTATCCGGGCATTTGCTCTGAAGGTTCGTTCACACCTGCGACTAACACCAGTCTTGTGACCAACTTAGTCGCAAATAGCCACTTTGGTCACAAAGTGACTGCTTTGGCTCAGTCGTGCGCTGCTAGATTTGGCAGCGAAGCTGTCCTAGTCTTGCTTCTGCCGCAGCAGTCATTGTGCACAGAAAACTCTTGCAGGTCCATTGGCGGAGCCAGTAGGTCACGTGATCTAGCTTTGACCAATCAGGTTTAAGTGTGCGCATTTCAGACTTAGTGGTACATTCATGACATCACAAGGCGTCCGCTGAAATGCCATTGGCTGTGTTGGCGGCTCACATGATCTCGCTTCAAATAATCGGGTGTAAGCACGTTCATTTCAAATCTAGTGGCTGATTCACGACATCACATGATCTCCCTAGCCATTCATATAGACTCGTGTGCTTTCCTAACCACAAGTGATCTCGCTAACCTATCATATTGACTCGTGTATAGACATCGCCATGCTGAAGAAGCAGCGTGTGAGCACGCGAAGTGGAGGCCAAGCGCCAGCGTAGAGCCGACGACTCTGAACTGCGAGCTCGCAAAGCGCAGGCAATTCGCCAGTTAAGAGCACAAGACTCCGAACTTGAGAAGCCAAGGCAACATGGGAACGAAGGGTTGGTGCAGCAAGGGCCACTGCAAGGAATTTCGCAAGGAAGATCACCACAGATAGACAGCTCACTGTACGACCATATTCACAGAGTGGATGGGCCATGTTTTTTTTTTTTTTTTTTTTCAGTGGCAAACTTCTGAAGCATTCAGATGCACAGGAGCAAGGTGTCAGCTTATTTTAATCGGTAATGGCAATACGAGTAGATGTGAATTCTTTGTGGCGACGGGTATAGGTCGCACGTAGGTGTGAACATCGGTCCCCCTGAGCCACTTATTGGACTCCAGTAGCAAATGAAGGTGCAACAAGTGTTAGTCACTGTTTTGAACGAGCCTCGACACATTGTCTTGCAATTAATATAATGAGGGCAGGTTGGAGGGGTGTCAATTTTGTTGAGCATATGCAGCCAGCAAACATTTACTGATTGTGTAGACCACGAGTCAATACGCTTTTTCATGATTTTCCCCATGATTCGATTATGTGAATTTCAGGAGATAACAAATACCTCATGCTATGCTGTGAGATTCACATTGCAGAGATTTTAGTGTGTTTGGACAGAAATGAACTGACAAGCTCAGCTTGCAGTATTGCCTCCATAAAGTGGTTGGCCAAGATATGGGACATTTTTCAAGAAATCTCCGGCTGTCGATGCCA
Source organism: Rhipicephalus sanguineus (assembly GCF_013339695.2). Lineage (NCBI taxonomy): Eukaryota > Metazoa > Arthropoda > Arachnida > Ixodida > Ixodidae > Rhipicephalus > Rhipicephalus sanguineus. The sequence goes on from NC_051181.1 coordinate 116,170,129, forward strand.
AACCCTCGTACGGTGCCTGCCATTCGCTCTTCCGGGGTTCTCTGATCCCTCTCTGCACACTATAGCAGCCATGAAATGGTCTTAAGAACCTGCTGTTCACCGCAAAGCTGGTGATAACACAATTTAATTTGGAGATACGTCCGCCATCACCGTTGCCTACAGTATCCCAAGAGCACACCGATTACAATATTAAAGAACCACGGCCAGCATTAGAAGGAAGCTGAAGTACTTTTTAAGAAAAATTACTTCGGAGTGGGCCATGACAGTTTCATCCCTGCTGAATTAGAAAAGTGACGTGAGAGTCCCCAAAAGTAAAACGCAAGTAGCTTTTTTTGGCAAGAAACAGTACAAAAACCTCTTAAGCTTCCCTTTAAGGGCAAGACAGACTAGAAGCTTATGGCACCTAACGAGTATGAACAGCTGTGTATGAAGATGTTGAGGTGCTGTTTACATTGACACCATATTTTCTAGCATATAACCCACCCCTGCACATTACCTGCTACCCCACATACAAACCGCGGAAAGTTGGACTTAAAAAAAAAAACGTATTGCTGCGAAGAGATTTCCCTTGTATTACCGTGAAGCAGTGCCGTGAAGCCAACTTGCACATCACAGTTCACACCGAAAATACTATAGTGAATTCTTTAAAAGTCTGATAGTATCGAATTGCACAATATATCGGACTAATTACCTTTTTTTTTTTTTTTGCAAGTTCAATTATGCAGGTTTGACTGTAGTTTAAAAAATAAATGTATAGGCAGCGGCGCTCAGTCTGGTCCACGAAATAAAGGTACAGATAACCTGAATAAGCCCCTGGCACGAACCTGCACTGCTCCAAGGAAGGCAGAATAAAGTAATTTTGAAAAATGGCAGCCAATTTAATTAGAGGAGGTGTGAGCAAATCTTTATTCTCACCTTAAAAGAAATTGAATTTAATGGGCATCTTCTTTTCGATAAAACTAGTCCAATAATTGCCTGTGCATTAGATATGATTATGAAAATGAAATCGAAACCACATTGGCAACAACGTCCCATCAGAGGGGTCGGACGTAGTGTCATCGTCATCATGAAATGGTGACAGAGTGCATTTTTTTGCGAGTTCGCATAGGTTGATTTCGTGCACAACTGACCTGTGTGTGTCGTATCTGCTTCCACAAGTGCACTTGGTGATGTGCCGCTCTCATTATAATAAACTCACGTTGCGGGAAAGTTGTTTTGCACACTGAAGATAGCTGCATCACTTCGTTTTTGTATACTCAAGGCCTATGAGCATGAGTAGTACAAACAAAGCATGGTGTAGAAAAAATAATTTAGGTGTTGAAACTCCGCCCCACGGTGTGGCCAGATTGTGTTCAGCGCTTTCGGTCCCTCTAGGCCCCCACGTCGCAGCGTCCCCCACGCAACTGTGGCCGGCACATGTACTATACAGGCAAACAGGGGTCCCACCTGTTGCTCAAAGTCACAGTGGAGCGTTCAGTGCCGTGGCGTGTATCACGTGCGTTCATTCGTCTGGTAACGGCAGCAGGTATTTATCGGCAGGACGATGCACTAAACAACCAACGTTGTCGGAGGCAACTGTGGCACTCGCCGCATGTCGCGTTTTCCGTTACATAAAAAACACGGCATGCGTTTCCAGCTCTAATTGCTAGCGTGCCATAGCCGCATTTACTGTCTTGGAAATTCACATTTTCCGTGAAGCGCTGGTTGACACAGCAATGCCTTTTTGTCATGAAGTTGCCTCATCCCACCGATAGGTATCCGCCACGAAGTATTTTTCTTACACCGTGGTATCCGCTGCCATCATCGGACTGACGGGTGCCCATTGTTGTTATTCTATCTGGTCAATCGCATCTCGCGAGTGTTCTCCCCTAAAGAGTATATATCCAGCACTGTGAGCATGACAAAACATGGACAACAGCTCGAAACGCCACTGACACCCACTTCGGTAACATTGCTTCGTTAACCGAAGGAGAGAAAAAAAAAGAAAGACGTGCCTCTGCCTCGTCGCACTTGCAGCGCCCTCGCGCTACTGTGGCCGGTGCATGTACTATAGCGGAACATTATCTGGACGCGCTCTCCGTCACGGCGCGAGGAGAGTGTCAACACCTAAAGTATTTTTCTTATATCGTGAAACAAATGGAGATCTTCAGCACCATGTAAACCAGGCAAAGTTTTCATGACTGAAAACAGGAAGACTTGCTTGTTGACAATCTCAAGCAACTCTATGTAGATCAAACTTGTCTAGGTAATGGTCCTTGAATAAACGCACGATCCAGGCGTATCCAGAAACCATCTTAAAAACCACTATAAATGAGTTGCCTCAGAAAATGAATGCCAGGAGAATAAGTTTCCCGTTCTATCAATGCAAATTATACTTGTCTCTCTTTCTCTCTCTTTTTATTTTTTAATCGTCATCATAGGGGCACGTGAGTTTTATGTTAAAGGGGCCCTAACACTTTTTCAGCATGGTGAGAAAGTGCTACCGATTGGTAGTCAAGGCTCCTGAGAACATGCGAGCCAAACATTATAGCACAGCCCGCTGCTTGTAATTTACAATTAATTCTCAAAGTCAGCTAGAAAATGCTTGCTCTTCTCTCGACAAATGTCATAAACCCAAATGACCATGCCATAAACACAAAGTCCACGGACATTGACTGATTTGAACATCGTGGGCTGCATAGTTACTGCGGCGTGGCTGCATGCTCGCTCGCGATGTAGGTAAGCTGCACATTCCAAAAAAAAAATAGATCAAGTGCTGAGAGTCATGACACACTGACGAACAGTTGTAGCTTCTTGCCAGGGTTGCCACTGACTTTCGAGTAAATGTCGCCAAACGACGAGCAAAAAGTCGCCAAAAGTCGCCATTTTTTTACAAATTTCGCCAAAAAAGTAGCCATTCTAGATATGTGCGGCATACCCAGTAATAAAAATTTCCACTCACGTATAGCCCGTAGAATACAGTACCATCCAAGACCCTTAAATTATATTGACGTTTCTCGATGCCAGTCGTATCGCCCGCTTCACCATGGGAGTGCATGGTGCTGCTTCTCCGACTAGCCGCAAGATGTGCGTGGTGGCACGAGGGTGAATGAACGAAACGCTCATGATATCCTTCCATCCGTGTCCTCTCGTTTCAAAGCTAAAAGTGGGGTATAAACCTTGGGCGATAACCGTAAAAGCATTATTTGTAGACAGCTTTATGTACCCTTATATGAATTAAAAGGATTAAAATGTTTATTGAAGGTAACAGGACAGAATTCTTACAGGAACCGATCATTAGTGAGTCTTACACCTTTTCAGTGTGAACTAATATGATAACGGACATCACCGACCCTTTCTTATAGTTACTTATATCTACACGCGTCAATCCGATGCGTTATTGCTGTATAACAATGTAAAATGTTATATAGCAATTGTTTTTATTGCACACGCTCACCGAGAACAGTGAAAAATGCCTCAATAAATAATTTTTATTGCAGAAATAGCCGCGCATCCGCCTCTCTTCGCTATTCCAAAACAGTCTTTGCGAGCTGAACTGGGGGTACTGCACCAGCGAATAAGTCGCCAAGCTATTCAGAGCAGTTGGAGCTTTGGCGGAACAAATGGTCGGGACACGCGGCCAACCCGTCGTCTTGCTCCTTCAGATGCGAAACTTCAGATAAGCTTAAAGCACGTAAAGCCATAAACCTATAGTCAATCACTGCCCCCTCGCGGTTTGCAAGGCAGTCCGCTGACTTACATTTTGCTAGAATGTCGCTGGGGGACGTTCCAGTACCTCCTGCATCTTAGATGGCATCCCGAACTAAGGATCCCACTCACTGATCTTATTTTCACAGAACATCAAATAAACGTTTTATTATCTCTCTAGATGAATTGAGGAGGTACACACTAGTTACAGGACGGACATACCGAATGACGCGTAATGTGCACATTCAACTCGTGGGTCTAAAACCAAGAAAAGTACTGAGAATGTTGCCGGAAGACACTGAGCTTAGGATTCAGAACTCGGTGGAGACCTAAGCCGAAAATCGCCAAAAATTCGCCATGTCGCCATTCATAATTTTAGGTCGCCACGGGCCTCTCAAATTCGCCAATTTGGCGAAAAGTAGCCACCATTGGCAACCCTGCTTCTTGCCCCCTTGTCTCCCCCCCCCACGTGAGAGAGAAAACGCTTTAAGCGTGCCACGAATCCCTGTAACTCCGCTCGCACTTAACGGATCCTAAAAATTTTGGCAGCAGTCGATTCGTGAGGCAACAAACTCCTTTAATGAAACCATTCAATCATTACGTCGAAAAGTGTAGCAGGGCCCCTTAAAAAAAAACTGGCATCATTACATTGGGGTTCATTTTTGTTTTAAACCCGCAAAAATTGGGGGTGCATTAGATTCGAATAAATATGGTATTTTTGTTCTTTGACAGTACCAGAGAGGCATCCTACAAGGAGGAGTCAGTGTAAGATTGCATCGTATAATCAAGGCTTTTAGTACTATAGGGGTATTGTCAGGACCAAACCAATTCATTGTAAAATGCAGGTCATTTGCATAGCCGGGAGACCTATAATCCAGATTCCAGTGCACTTGTTCTCATTCAAAGGGGTGTACCAAAAAACATTGATTTCTGAAAGTTTATTCGAAGTTAATTTTTTCTTAGTCAAGACTAAATACTGCGTGGTCGCAACAGCCTTAGGCACCGAGCCATGAGCTTGCTTCACTGCATTGCATGCTCCTCTGTGGCAACAGAGTATGCTGCCATATTGCCACACACGCTCCTTTCTTTCTATTTTTTATGTTACCGGCCCATTACACGTGTAACTACTGCCTTGCGCAAACTGCTCCAGAATAACTGGGAACCTTCCAGATTATTTTAGAACCTTCCAATCACATTATGCGCACAACACGAACATTAGAGTTTATTCTGGAACTTATGCGGCCACTAGCGGCAATGCTGGAATCTTCGATGGCACATGCGTAAATGCTGACACGCTTTACCACTTGGCAGATCACTGTTCTCGCCGCTGTCTGTGTACTGCTTCCATTGCTTGTATTTTGCCGCTTTCATTTTCCGGGCACAAGTTCGCCCAAATAAAGAGTTTGATCTTGAACACGGCAACTGCTGCCTTCGTCAACGTCACGACCTCGTGACAATATGTGTCACATTTCGAGTGATGTGGCATTTGGCGCTAGATCCACTCAAGAGAGAGCAAGGTAATTTGAGGACGCTTACCTTTGATGTGTAAGAAAGCTTAGTGGCCATAAGTTGCTTGCGAGGATAGCTGTTGTGGACTTTTCTTCTCCTCATTCAAAATAATGCTGGCTGCTGTCGTCAATATCATAGGCTTGAAGAAGGCCTTCTTGTGCACTCTCAATGCGGGGGTATTACTGAGGCTATATATCGCTTAATCACAATGTTCTAGTATCCTGCTGATGTTATCAGGTGCAGGTAAAATATCTGCTTTGTGCAGTGTCTATATTGGTGCAAAGCTTCAGTGGGGTCATGAAGTTCGCACTAGGAAATCATGCAGGCATTACAAAGCTGTCATAAGGTCATCGCTCTGCTCAACAAGGGTACCATTATTGTCATAAACAATGTTATACAGCTTTCTCAGAGACATATGTTTATATTTGGCAAGAAAGCCCCCTTCAGTTCTTGGTGCTGAACAACTTTATTAGCATGAAATCAATTTTAGCTCTCTTACGTGATGTTAGATTAATTGTTACCAGTTCTGAAAATTCGTAGAACATTCTCTCAATAGAGGTTGTGGCTGCAGCAGTAGGATCCAGGAGAGCACTTGGCTCCAAGACCTTGTGTTGAAGACCCAGGTAAAATAGCAGTGGTAATGGTATGAAAACATTTCAGTTTACTTTCCTATCCTAATGCATATATCATTCATACTTGTGGTGCACTTCATCAATGATTGTCATTATAATAATAGTTATGTGTTTTCTACATATATTAGCAACTGTTTGAAGGTCAGTGCAGCCTGCTAAGCCTCATAACACTTACTTTTCACTGATCAAACCATCGACAACTGGTATAGGGTATAGAAACCGGGATAGAAATGACACACACACACACGCACACACACAGAGAGAGAGACAGAGCCTTTCCTTTGTCCCTGTTCTTGTTGCGCTGCTCATTGTAACACACATTAGAACCAACTAGCCAGTCAACGTGTTTTATCCGAGACTACCTAACGCTGTTATGTAGTTCACTTCGGTGTTCCCTGGCTCTCTTGCCACAAAGGCCCACATATCGTCATCGTGTAAATTGGCCAACACTTGTGTGGTTTCCTGTGTTCTCTTCCTCTCTGCAGCATGCCACACGGGCAGCCCTTTCCGCCGGGTGCCACCCCCACTGGAACACAGGGACCACCGCAACCAGGTCCTCCCCAACCGGGCATGCCCCAGGGCCCCCCTCCGCAGCCAGGGCAACCGCAGCCTCCATACGGTGGTGCCCCACCCGTGTCACAGGCCTACCCAGGCTACCCACCCCACGCTGCCCCCTCCTCCCAAGCTGGCCCCTACCACTCAAATCCCAGCCCAACTCCAAGCAGTGCCGGGAATCCTTACGCCAGAGGAGGGTCCCTCCCCACCTCCTATCCGCGGCCAGCACCCGCAGCTTATCCCCAGGGGTACCAGTAACATGGAGCCAAGCGATGGCTACAGTCTTTCACCTCGCTCTCTCTGTTTCTTCTTGTAAGTTGAGCAAAGAGGTGTCAGGGTGGAGAGATGGGGTAGCCAGCTGATGAGCAGATTCCCGCTTGGACTAATGGAGCGGTAGGCAAAGGCACGGGCGCAATGGAAGTTCTTCCGACTCTGTGTGCAAATCAATTCGTGGACCACTAGCTAGAGGGAAAGGCACTTCTACCGCAGAATCTGTGAAGCAATCGCAAATGCAAAATCATGTGCTTAAGGACAAGTGGCCCAGAATGCTGAGGGCATATTTTGTTTTGTGCCAAGATAGTTTGGCGGAAGAATGTGCAGGTCGACGCCCTCAGTTTGTGAAACGGATTTGCTTGGCTTGTCTAGCTTTTCTCTTTAAATGCATGAATAAGAAAATATAAAAATTTCGTGAGGTAGGTGTAATGCTGCTTTGCTGAAATGTGGGCAGTTCTTTTGCATGCATGTGTAAACTAAAGATCAGGTGTTTTAATGTTGCAAAGATCAAAGGCTTTCCACTTGGTGCTTTTCTTGTACGTATTTGAATATGTTTGTGAGATGAATGTAGATTTCTGTTGCCGAACGTCTCAGTGCTTGATTCATTTAACATACGGTGATAGTGCTCAACTTTTGGCAGCCCCATTGCGTCTAATGTAATCCGTGCACTCGTGTTTAACATTTCGGCGTTCGACTTATTGTCAAGAAGCTGCCTTAGTGCATAGTGATGCTGCCCAAATTGTGTTTATGAAATTTATCGTAATTGGCATGTCGAAAACAATGGATTTGTGCTTGGCATGTTACGCACTGCAGCTCTTGGCTGTGTCTTTCATAATTGAGTGTTTTGCTAAGTTTTCTGTGCATTGTTTGAAGAAAGCCACAGAAAAATAACTTGCTTTTACTATACTCTTGTTTCTTTACATTGTACTCGCTCACTTCTGGTTATTGTTTTCCCATATGGAAGAAGTGAAATAGAAGGATTTGAAGCAACTATGCGTGGCTTGCTGCGTGGCTTGATTGCTGCGAAAGAAAGGTGCACATTGGAAATTGAGTTCCATACGTCTGGGAGAAGCTGGCTCTTATGGTGTAGTTAATGTTTCTATGCCTACTTGTGCAGCTAAATTTTTCATGTGTTTGCTCACCGCTACTGCGAATTGCACTGACAAGCAAGCCATTGTGGAATATCCCGGAACTTGCGATCCCTTTGAATAGGCCCGCCGTAAATAGTCACACGTTGAATGCTTGGGTAGCGGCTTTGATATATCTGTCTTGTTTTTTTGTTTTTGCTTTAACTTCACTGGGTATTAGCAGTCTTTTCAGGCAAAGATATTAAAGAATGCAATGAAAGTTTTTTAATGGGACATAACTTTTGCCAGTGCAGGTGGACACACGTTGTGTGATGTCAACTGATAACAATCAGTTGACATCACAAGATGAAGGTAACTGAACATAAAATAATTTTTTTTTTCACTGCGCGAAGCACACTGCACAAATTTCTTTTGCCAGCTGACTTGCCATAACAGTTTCTTCTCGTAATTTAGTCTCTCACATTCCACTCACTTTTATGCTTTCCCTTTTGTGTATAATTTGCTGACTGTCGTTAGGTTTGGTTTGTGGGTAACTTCAGCATGCTTCCCCTTGTTCACTATCGACCAGCAAATTGTATTTGGGCATTCAGGCACGAGCTTGTGGCAACAACCATGTTGGGGGCTGTGTGGTACTGTGATGGCTCCTGTATGGTGCACACATTTTTACGCGTAATAAACATAAGCTACTTGGAAATGCTTGCCGTTTTTGCATAAGAACTGAAGTGATCAAGCTGCTACTGAAAAAACGATGCCTGGGGGATTTTTTTTTACTACCGTGAGCTGCATACAGTTGTTACTACACAGTTTACATGCTTTCCTATATATGAAAATGTTAGAGCCCCTAAACCACCTAGACGTTGAAATTTAGTTGCAAGTTGTGTTGTAGTACACTTAAACCTCGATATAGTGAACACGGATATAACGAATTATCGGTTATAACAAAGTAAATGAAGAATAGTCTTGTCATGGTGTTACAAATAAACGTTTATAACGAATTTTCGGATATAACGAAGGTATTTTCGTGGCAGATGACTTTGTCATCATGAGGTTTGAGTGTAGTTGTGCATGAAGTCAACAACAAACACACAGCCATGAAAATTTTTCAAAATAGTGCCGTAATAGTGGAGTTACACGCATTTGATGATCGAAATGCGGCCTTCACTCGTTTCACTCTTTCCTTCGCTCTGTTCATTGGTTCTTCTCTCCTCGTGGCCGAGTGCTCCTCACCGTGCAGGGAAGGAGAACAGGGAGCACACGTACCTGCTAGCAGACAGGTTCTTGCTACTGCTTACATGACCAGATGCAGCTGGTGGCATCGCAACCAACTCTGGGAATGTGGGCAATTCCTAGGGAGGAGCATGGGATTGTTCCTTATTTTTGTGGCGTGCCCGCGGGCTCATAGCACTGCTGTGCTTGGCATTGTTGATTGTGACGGTATTCTGAACACATGCACGTGTTTACGTGGACTGTTAAAAAAATAGGGAGTTTTAGCTTGTAACGCATACTTCTTTACGTTACCGTGTTACCGGATACCAGATGGAATCTGCGCATGCGCGAACGTTTACGGAACGTAAACTACTCGCCGGATAGGCTTTACGTTTACGGCCCTATCTCGCAAATCCACCGTCGTTCGTGGCTACTCGCGATATCCGCTTCGCGGAGACTCCAGCCGCCGAGTCAAAATAAGCCGAAGTACGAGCGCCACTTACGATCACCTTATTTCAGCCGGATTACCGAGGCTAGAGCAGCTAGAGCGACGTATAGGATACCGAATCCGCAAACGTGAGAGGACTAAAGCAAGACGCTGGCAGGCTGGATAGGTGGCGCCATCTAGCGGGGCCAAGGTGTACCAGGCGAGCACAAAATTGTTATTGCAGAAACATCGGGCATTCTACTACCAATGTAAATGCCTTGAAGCGGCATTATTACGAATGAGTTGCCTTTTTAATCATTTTTTCCCCTCAGGAACACTAAGCGAAAACAAACGTGTTCATGATTGTGATTGCGAGAAGCGTCACAAGATGTCGACACCATCGCCCGGTAACCTGGTATTGCTACACCCCTTCGCTTATACCGGCAGGGTTGCCGATGGTGGCTACTTTGCGCCAAATTGGCTACTTTACGACCCAGTCTGGCGACAAAAATTTCAGGTTGGCGCCATGGCTACTTTCTGGCTACTTTGAACCTCTATTTTAGCGCATTCAGTAGCCATTTTTCTCATTATCTGCAGATAAAATACCAAGCAAGCCTGACGACTACCCTTTGTTTCCAAGCTTTTCTGACGCGTCATCCAGTGTAAGCGCGTGTATATAGTCCCGCCATGAGTCTGGTGCTCATCGAGGCACCTGAACGCAACGCGCGGTGCGTCTGCCGAGACGGAATGATGAAGTTCTTGTTCGCCCAGTCAGTGTCTCACACCCACTATGGGGGATAGGCCATGAATTCGGTGGTTTTATGAATTTAAATAAAAATTAAGAAATTGGAAATATAACTTACAAATAAATTAAAGATGAAATTTAAGTACGCCTTTTGGCTAAGATAAACTGACGAAGTTGCGCGCATGTTGGCAAACGGGTGCCTAGCACGCTGTTCACGCTGCCTGCCATCGATGCTGACGCTACGAGCCAGTTTTGTAGTGCTGATGCACGGCGCGTGTTTTCGGCTGAACTTGACAGACACAGAGATCCGCTACAAAATGAAGCTGGACCGGTCATCTTCAAGCGGATATCGCTGCTTGAAGCTGGTCGTGCTTGAAGTCGCAGACTTCAAGCACAACCTTCTTCTACCATTAGTATTCCTACTGACTGGTCGGCTGGAATGTTTCAATCTTACTGTCTCTCTGGCAATTACTATATCTATTCTATATAAAATGTGTACAGGTGCACGGAACTTATAATATGTTCATTTATTTGCAACTTGCTTTCAGCTTGAAGACCAAGCTTGAAGGAGAAAATAACTGTGCTCGTATGCTATTTTATTGCTGACACAAAATGGTATTATATATTGTTCAATGATAAAACCTCTTTTCATAATACCGCTTTTCTGCCATTTGGCTACAAGTTTGGCGATAAGATTAAAAGACCTGGTTACTTTGGCTACTTTTAGCTTGAATTCTGGCTCCTTTTCAAATCTACCCAACGGCAACCCTGTATACCGGGATACTGCATACTCTAAAAACCTCTCTTATGATTTTGCCGCAGCGTAATTCAATATTATCTAAATTAAATGTAGTTTAAATGTAGTTATCATCACCATTTAGTGGTTTGGGCAAACGTAAAGGTTTACGTACGTACGTAAAGGTTTACGTTTGGGCAGCTAAAAAACTTTACTAAAACTCGAGTTCCGGTAAAACGGTAAACGTAATCCGGTAACGGTAACGTAAAGAAGTATACGTTACAAGCTAAAACTCCCTAATATCGGAGGTGGTTTAGGGTTGCAATGTGGGCTTGTTGGTTACTCATTTGAAAGGCTTTTGGTGTAGCGCGAAAAGAAACACGGACACGAGAAGGCACACAGGAACACCACACAGCGCTGTGTGGTGTTCCTGTGTGCCTTCTCATGTCCGTGTTTCTTTTCGCACTACACCAAAAGCCTTTCAAGTGGTTTAGGGGCCCTTTAAGTTGTGCGTTATAGCTGTGGGGAACATGCCAAATTATCATGTGCACATGAATTCATGGAGGAAGAAAATTAAAAAAAAAAAAACTGATGCGAGGCTGTTATGCCACTCTCTGGGGTACCACACAGAACTTGTTTAAGCTCTATGATGGCTTTCTTGCTTAGACTCGTGAGAATCAAATCTTCATATCCCCTTCCCATGTTGCACGTAATGGTGAGAGCAGATAGTGGAAAACACATTGTGCAAAAATCACGGAGTCACTTATGCATTCACCTGAGACAACTTGAACGTGAAAGCCATCTACTGTGGCTGTGTTTTGATGCGCTTTATATCGACGTTCACTGTTCACAAGTTAAAGGGACACTAAAGGCAAATAACAATTTATGTCAAAGTGAGAGCCCAATGTATGACAACATCTAAAACAGCAATATTATGAACAGCAGTGCCTTAGTTACGAGAAATTAAGCTAAATGTAGCCAACGACCTGCGCCACGATTGGGACATTTTAGAAATGATCCCGATGACGTGAGAGCGTGCGACTACAATTAGTCACTAGTAATCAAACTAGCTGCAATAAAAAAAGGACCTTCAGTGCATCAAGAGACGTAATAAAATGTTGCTTTTTCTTTTCTGTTTGATTCATGGAAAAAAGAACCTCTTTGGCGTTTCCATGGGGCAGGCCCGTAGCCAGGATTTTTCTCGCGGGGGGGGGGGGGGGGGGGCACTTGTTGAAAACCTTGACTATTTTAGAAAAACACCTATTTGCATTATTTATTTTTGGTAAAAAGCACCTACTTCACCAAAATTTCGGAGAGCCCCCCCCCCCCCCCCCCCCGTCTACGGGCGTGCCATGGGGAACTGCGCGTGTGTAGAGTCGCTGCTGAGGCTGCTATCGTAGTACGCAACGACGCCGGCACTACGAGCCCTCAGCAGCATACCGCTTTCATCGGCATGCTGCTGCATCGGTAAGTCGATGAATTGGAGCCCAGCGTCGCGAGCCAATGTTTCCTTGTCAGGTTCACCGTCGACATGAATTGCGGCGATTGCGGCAAGCTTCGATGGCTTCGATGGCTTCGATGGCCGTTGTTGCTGCTGTGGCTCACGCTTACTTTCGCTCTGCTGCTACTAGTGTCAGCGGCCGCGCAGTAAAGGCGGGCAACGTTGGGCTAGGCAACAGTGACGTCAGAAAGACCGCTTTCAGCCGGGTGATTTGAAGTGCGCTAACGCGATGCGGACCACCAAAACGTGATTTTATTTCAAAATAAGCACTTCCTTGGCACAAAAGTAGCACTACTAGGTTTCTGGACCGTTATTTCAACAATCAATGTCGACTTAATATTTGCCTTTAGTGTCCCTTTAACGTCACTTTCTCTAATTTGTGTAGTTTGCTTGATCATCATATATATACACAGTCATGTTTTCACTTGCTATTGTATGTTTTTTTGCTCCCGTAGACGTCGGTAAGCGAGGTCACGTGACCACCGCTTTTTCTTACTCCCCAAGCGGCTGGCACCGCTCCACGGAAGCCTTCCATGATGTCTGCTGGGACAGGGGATCGTTTTCTTTTTGTCTTCTTTATGGCCTCAGTTTCACACTTTCTCAAAAATGAAACTAGTCACGTGAGTGGCGTTTTTTTTTAATTTTATAAGCGCGCTAATGCCGCAAAGATGAAATGAACGCTCAGCTCGTGCGCCACGTGGATTGAGGCCCACAGGTGGTCCTGTGACTTTAGGCCGAGTTGTCCGAACGCCACTTTTTGGTAAAATTGTTTTAGTCACGTGAACGCTGCATGACGAAGTGTCTGCTCATGTGCTTCATTGTACCTCATGCCGGCTTTTCTTCCCCATCTGACCCATCTCATGAGGCATATAAAGGTTTCGCCTTAATAATAGAAGTTGTATAAACAGGGACGAGATGCCTCGGAGAGACATTTCGATAAGTAGACCAATGCTTGTCAAAGCCGGCCTTGTCACACTTGACATGTTTGTTTATAGAGGTAGTCGTGTCGCTATCTGCGAAACAAAAAGCTGGAAAAAAAAATTAGTGCCGTCATTTAGCATCCAGGAGCATAGTAGTAATAGCAAGACAGAGTTCTGGGTGTGGCTGCGGAGGTAGAATGAAAAAAAAAAAAAGGTTTGAAAGCTAGAGGTAGAATAAAAGGTGGAAGGATATAAAGATGAATAACGGTAGGCTAGAGGGTGGTTTGGCTATGGATGTGAACAACCTGAAAAAGTTGGTCACAAAAACTGATAAAATGGCTGATTCGGCGAGTTGGTGATTCATGATACGTAAAAATACGAGCGCGTAACTTAAACAGGGACTTGTCTCTCGAAGTCCCTGTTTAAGTTACGCGCTCGTATTTTTAAAAACCGATAGTTGCGTTCAGTTTCCCTCTTGCTACGCCAACGTTTTGTAACGATTTGAACTTTGCAGATGTCGGGACTTGAAAGTCTATGGGAGAAGACACGCGCAGACGCGCTCCAATGAACATTACTTTGCGGGCAGGGTACAGAGTGAAAAATTGTCTGAATACCACAGTTGATGCTAATTCGTCTGCACATTTCACGCATGCCCGAGGGGGGGGGGGGTCATCAGGTACTTGAGCTTCAGGATGTGCTGGCGCCAAGTCGCTACCGTATACGCTGCATTGTCGGCTGTGCTAGCCTGAGGAAAAGGTGATAAGGCTGTATCGAAAGTGTGGACTGATACTTCTTACGCGTTCCCTAGGTTCCGGTTGCGATAAAACCTATCGTGGGAGAGTTTCTTGTAGCACTTCAAGAACAATGTGTTGTCGTGCGGCGATCCTTCGACCGTGCTTTCAGCACTGCCGGTCCGCTGCTTCTCGAGCACCGGAACAAACGCGGTCTGGCGGCATTCCTTTGGGAAAGCTTCGGCGTGTCACCGATAAAGTGATCCTTACGGTTCCGTACCAGGGGCGGATGCAGACATTATCTGTAGGGGAAGTCCGCTTATGAGAAGTCTGATGGCTAACGCTATCAAACTGTCCCTTATACATCTCCCCCCTCCCTTTTTTTTTATGGGTATTGACGGCCTATACTCGGGTTATCCAGTCAAAAATTAAGGAGGGGGTCAGGACATCTGCCCATGTACTTCCCTCTGAATCCGCCCATGTTATTTACGTCAAATGTGTGCAAATTCATTGTTAGCACATAACACTGATCAGTGTGACAAGATGCGCGAGGAGTTCACCGTCGTGCAGGAGTTTACCCCGAATATCGATTTTAGAAAGTTGTTACCATAATACAAATGGTGAATGGGGAATGCCTTTTTATAAGATGGGAGTGGGGGCCTGCGATGTTGTGGGATAATTTTCGTGGTGGGGGATCCTCCTGGTGGAGGGGGGTGGTGCAAGGGTGTGTACACATCCCTAGTCGTCTTGGCTTGACGGTCATACGGGGCCCAGCAGGGCAACAGGTCTCGGGTGTAGTATTGCAGGTTTAAATCCCTGCTAAAGTGGCTCCTCGTCAATGAATAGAGACATGAAAAAGCACCCACATGCTGATATGGCTCACTCTCACGTTTCGCGGTGTCATTTAAACTTTCCTTGGGACAATACCCCATCCCACTTTCCTCTTCAACAGCATTGCCAGGGTTGCCGTTGGTAGCTGCTTTGCGCAGAATTGGCTACTTTACGACCCTGTCTGTCGAGGAAAATTTCAGATTGGCTCCATGGAAACTAGAAGGGAGGTAGTGGGCTCACTGGCGTCAAACGCATGACGCCTCATGGCTACTGTCTGGCTACTTTGGACTTCTATTCTGGTGCATTTAATAGTTATTCTTCCAACTATATTTGTAATAAAGTACATTTCCAAGCTTTTATGTCGTGTCGGCCAATGAGCGCACATGTCCTCCCTCCGGCAGCGGGCTGGTGCACATCTAGACACGTCAACGCAACGCGCTGGGATGCACCTGCGACGAGGGAGTGACGAAGTTGCATGCATCTCAATGGAAAGACATAGATAAAGCTGAGTATGAGGTTCAACGTCCGTACTCGCCTTATACGTCGAAAAATTAAACATGGGGCTTAAGGACACCCGGATTACCCCCTCTGGATCCACCCGTTAATCCACTGTGTTGTGTAATAATGTGCCCACAGTGAGGCGCCCGAGTCAGCAGATGCGTTATGTCATTATACCAGACTACTGTACGCGGTTCCTTGCTTCATATAATATTAGTTGAAGTGTCCGCTTAGACTCGCAAAATGATTAGTTGAGTAAGTACGTCCGCAACAGTATATCGCGTAAAATTTGTTCCTTTATTTCCTCACATACGTAAAGGGCAACTGTTGGCCGTAGCCGTCACTGGAAATGCTCGAGCGGATCTTCCAAGGTCTTCCCTTCCTGCACAGCTGAGAACGTTATCTCGCCCTGGAAAGCCTTGTGTGCACGGACGTGGATGTGCTGGTTATCACCTACGTGAACCTGAAAGAGGAAAAAAAAAAAAAGTGCACGAAGATGCTTAAAAAGTTCATTGGCAATTTAGCAGCAATCGCGAGGAACATTACGCCGCAGGACACAGCTTCGCAGGTCACTTAGCTGTTCTTTATAGTAACTTCCTTTAATTACGTTCGGTAATGCTTACTTATATTTAATTTTTGTTTTAGTTACATATATCTCACATGTAGTGCTACCTTTGAATTCCAAATTTCGAGCTTAAGAAGTTATTTGCTTTCATCTGCCCTGATACCTTTAAACTATCTTAGCCGCCTCGGTGCTCTAGTGGTTACAGCGGACGCATTTCGATGGAGGCAAAATGCTAAGAGACTCGTGTACTATGCGATGTCAGTGGACGTTAAAGGGACACTAAAAAGAAACAATGAATCAGTTTAGATCGATAAATTGTGTTCAGAGAACTCTATGTCGTTAATTTCGCCATCTAGGTTGATTAATAGAGGAGCAAATCAAGTTCAAAGTTTCATTTTTAAACTTCGCGCCGAAATCGTGTGACGTCCCGGATTTCAAAGTATATCGTATTTTGGCGCCATTGGCTCAACAAAATTACCTCAAACTTGGTATGTTAAGTCTACGGCGCCCTCAGAGGACAATGTACTTCATTTTTTACCAATTAGGAGCTACGTAGTCCCTAGTAGGCGCCGTCAAAACATGTGACGTCACGGCCAGTCACGGCGAAAGGCGCGGAAACTTCAAGGTGGCGGCGCCACCCATATTTCGCTTTTGCGCGTTTTCTCGCTTAGTCTTCTTGCAGCAAGCGTGGTGTTCTCGTTATCGTGAAAGAGTAGTTTACTAGTATGAGAAAAATCGTTTTGATCTTTAATGTCCCTTTAAAGAACCCCAGGCAGTCAAACTTATCCGACGCCTTCCACTACAGCGTCTCTCATAGCCCGAGTCTCTCTTGGACGCAAGACCCGATAAACGAACCACATTTATACTATCAGTTCAGGTAAGGTAACACCTTCATTCACCTCTTTTTATATATATTCCATACATCACCTCTATGCCTTTACCTTCGACTTCACCGCGGTTGCACAAAGCTTTTTGCCACTTTTGCACACTTAATGCTAGCGCATTAATAACAATGGCACGCTTGGCGTCACTCGCCGGGCCAGGTGGCATTTGTCACGATCGCCGCGACGCCCTCAGCAACGCGCGCGCGCGCACTCGTCAGAAGCACGTGAGAACGCTTGTATATACAATATAATGCGTCGTACTTCTATAAATCCTGTTCACACGGAGCTCACGTGGGCATGACTACGTAAAATAGTTTTTCTCCTTCTGAAATATCGGATGCACGAGGAACTTATTAGTCATATTCTGTTCTGAATTAACTGGCTTGCAGTGAAGAGGTTAATGGAGAAGCCAAAGTGATATCACTTCGACTGCTCCATTTCTATAAATTATGCAGCGAAAAAAAAAAAGTTACCCAGAATCAAAACTGAACAAGTAAAGAAAAAACATAAATAGCAAACTGAAAGAAGTTAAAAAAATAAAATGGTAATGTAATGTACAGTCCGCTTGCAGTCATCCGTGAAGCAGCACCCGTGAAGCGGGTTTCAAATAGCGCGTGTCGGAATGGAAGACAGTACAACAACCTAATCACACAGAGCGTGATGGCTTCATTAGAATCATTACTTACGTTTATTCAAAAGAAAGGAAAGTTGTTTTTACAACATGCAGAGACGGTGAGTTTCTTCACTGAGCACGTAAACGTGCTTCCTTCAACACTTAAGAATACTTTCTTTTTTTTTAGGTTCGTAGATACCTGTTGTATCATTTAACGAGCGTTCGCTAATACAGAAACGCCAGTTTCTCAGTGCAGGGGCTGGCCAGGTAAAATCGCGACACATGTATGCGCATAAACGCGCCGAATCAGTAGCGGAGTGCAACACCGGCAACGCCCCATCGAGGGATGCCGACCTCATACTGTACCGCCACTCTTCGTCATGTGGCGATCACGAATGTAAATTAACAACGCACAAAAGCAGAATGCATACGGTACAACGGTCGATTCTTAATACTACGCGTACATGTCGATGCACCGGAAAAGTTTTGATTGGTGAGCACGCCATGCCGCGTCGCAAAACATGCTTGAGCAACTTGCGCTCCAACACACGCGAAGTACGTGGCACCAACCTTTACAAAATAGTTGATGCCGTTCACCAGCTGCGTGCGATACTTCACAGGCGTAAACTCCGGAAAGCACTTTTCCAGCTTCGCCTCCACTTCCGCGCGAACCTGCGGTCAGAATCAATGGTGTAAACAAACAATCACGCCCACCGCCTGCAGCTTCCTACTTAACAAAAAGAAACGAAATTATACCTTTTCGCAAATCTCCCTGACTGTGTCATCAGCGTCCTTAACTTCCTCCGAGAGTCCACCACAGAGAGGCATGATCAACTCGATTGGATTTTGGAGCTATACAAAGCACAAAGCAGCGAGCTTTAAACTGTGACAACTCACTAATCGCGCGCGCTGCTACGATGACTCAGTTCTCGTGACTCGTACGTCACCCATTCTTCGGCGTGCTTGGAAAGCTGCCCATTGAAACGAACGGTATGGTGCTGCCACCTCGTGACCAATATCTTAAGTGCCTAGGACGCGTGTGCTGCCGCTTGGCGGTCATCCGTAATAATTCGCAGCATTCAACGGGACGGGACGCCGATAGATGACACCACAGCACCACATGGGAGGTCAGTTAAGCTACAGTGGATAACTTCGCGTTATTTCTTTTTTCTTTTTTTAATGGACAACTAAGCGCGTAGTACGAATTTAGGATACATGTTGGGGATGCTTTGCAGTCTTTAGCATCGCCTGCAAATTTAGATTTCAATGACTGCACTACATTTGCGGTGCGATTGTTCGTACAAACACGTACGCGTAACTAACTAACTAACTAACTAACTAACTAACTAACTAACTAACTAACTAACTAACTAACTAACTAACTAACTAACTAACTAACTAACTAACTAACTAACTAACTAACTCACTCACTCACTCACTCGCTCGCTCGCTCGCTCACTCACTCACTCACTCACTCACTCACTCACTCACTCACTCACTCACTCACTCACTCACTCACTCACTCACTCACTCACTCACTCACTCACTCACTCACTCATCGTTTCATTCATTCGTGTATTCGCCAGCCAATCTGATTGCCATACTTACTGCGTAAGTTCACGTAAGGGAGACATTGCACCAGGCCTTATAATGTAAAGAATATTGCTTCATGGCTTCATGCTTTTAAAAAAACACTGCTTTACACTCAGGTTTGTGCTTTTCTCAAAATAACTTCCATCGGTACCTTATTATGTGCATGTTTTCTTAGGTTTTGTGCTTGATTTTTCGGATGAGTGCAGCATATTCATGGTTTCGAACACGTGCTGGATGCCTTGTGTAACAGGATCGACATTTGATGAAAACACTTTATAAATATGTGCGAAATTTCAGTTGTTGGCTAAAGCTCACGTGCACACCGCTCTTGGTGCCCCGTTAATGCCTGCATCCTTTCTCGTGACATGTATGTGATACAAAATAAGTATTTTCTTCACACGGACCATCAATTTAGGTATCACATAGAGCCCGCGATTGTTATCCGCGCGATCACTACTTACAGGTACTTTTATTGATGGTACACGATTGTTTAAAAGTTATAATGCAACAGCGACGCGATGTTATAAATTCCATCTCCTTTGGTATAAATTGGGAAGTCTTCATCATTTGCATATAAATGACAATATATGCGGTGCTGCAGCGAGCACATCTGATACTTTAGTGAAACAATATCATTACTACAGAGAAGGAAACCAGGGAGGCTTAACGAGAAAGGAATCCGGTTTGCTACCCTTCTTTGGCGAATAGAGGAAAGGGATGTAAAGAGAAATGAACGGGGAGAGAGAACTCTAGACGAACGTAAATCTCTCATCACAGAGATGATGTAAAACATAGTAGAGGCCTTTAGCGAAGACGTCCGTTGTGGGCACTCGACTGAAAGCTTTTGTTCTAGTCAGTGAGTGGCTCGTAGAGCACTGCACGGGCCCGGGCCGGCCCGCGGGCCGGGCCGGGCCGGGTAAGGGGTTCTTGGATCGGGCCCGGGCCGGGCTCGGGCCCTTGGTCTTCGGGCTCGGGTCGGGCTCGGGCCTGAGGCAGGCCCGTATTAGGCCCGGGTCTCATACGTATAGGTATAATTGCGTGTGTACGTTGTGTGGCTTTGTTTTTTTGTTTTGTGGGGTTTAACTTCCCGAAGCGACCCACCTAGGCTATATGAGACGCCGTCGTTGAGGGCTCCGGGTAATTTAAACCACCTGGAGTGCATTGGCGTGCATAGAAATTGCACAGTACAAGACGTCTACAATTTTGCTCCATCAGTATGCTACATGGGATTTCAAGAAACGCCTAATATAAGTTTCCGCCATTATAGTGAGTGAAAGACTTTCTTGGGTACTGTGTAAGGAAAACAACGGTAAACTGCCTAGATTAGTGTGTATAAGATGTGCGCGTTTGTATCTAGGGAAACATTTCGAGTATGCAGCTACGCTCGCATGCCCGTAGACTGGCCAACGCGACTTGTGAGTCATTAATATCTCAGGAGCTGTTTTTCGTGCATTTGAAGTGCAAGATGCGGAGCGACTCTTATCCCAGGGCAAACGCCGTTGTTGATTCTCCCAGACTCCCATTACTAGCGGCGATGCGCCAGACACTCGTTTCCTCGAGTGGCGGTGACGGTGGCGGTGACTCGGGGAAGAATGGTGGGACAAAGAACCTTGTTGTTTTGAACACGAAAACGTAGTGTAGGTTGGGTGCAGTTGCCTGCCGAGGAGTCAACACGACAGCTTTAATTTATGTAACGCTGCCCAGCTTGGCGTATTCCTCCCAGAAGCAGATAGAGCACGTTTTTTTTTTCCCCATTGCATTGTGCAATAGATGAGGTTTGCAGGAGACTTGCTACTTTTATTCAACAGCCCTAGCTCGTATGCAGCTGATGTAGACTCAATTTAAAAGTGTCTGCCATGCTTTTATCTCCACGTTATGCAGGTATTATATTTTGTAGTTGTTCTTTGAAATGCAAAAATGAGATTGCGTGGTTAGCACTGCGTGCGTACATGAAAGAGCCAGCTATGACTCCATTATATTTTATATTGCCCTGCAATCATTTCGCAAGAGTGTTACGCGCGTAATTCACCGAAAGTATACACAGTACCGGTGAAAGTTGTGACACTGAAAGAAGTTCCAGTGATGGGAAAGCTGCTACAATTGCTCCAAGCTGCTACATTTCATTAAAGCTGCTACATCTATGCTACAAATGAGCACCATTGCTCCAACCTGCTACATTTCGTGAAAGCTGCTACATCCATGCTACAAATGAGCAGAACTGCTCCAAAGCTGCTACGCATAGCCTCCGAGATTACCTGGCAATGCGCTGCTTTATCTCGGAGGCCACCGTCAAGGGGATTTTTCAGCAACACCAGGTGGCAGATAGGCTGCCGCCTCTCGTGCCATTCGTAGGCAGAGCCAATCCAATACAATCCAATGCGTGGGCACGTGGCTGTAGTTGTGCGTGGGCTTGTCACTGTGTAGTGTCGGTCATAGAGTTTCCTAAAATGACCTAGAGGGAACTCTGGCGCTGCGATCGTTCAGCCACAATGGGAATGATGGGTAGTACACGGATTTGCCTAGTCTTCGTGCTTGTGGGCTTCGAACGCACTTGTGGCTTTGTTTATTGCTATGTTTTGGTTTTCTTTCGGATAAAAGAATGGATCGTTGTGAACTATGGACCAGATTTGAATCGGTGAGCCTGAAGAAGTTAAAGTGGTGAAGTGAAACTGCTGATTTTTGCTGAACTTCGTTTTGCGACAAAGCAGATGCAGACGACGCGGAGCCAAACGGAGCCGAAAGAACGAAGTTTAGACAAATCCGTGTACTACCCATGATTCCCATGCTGGCTGAAGCGCGATGCATTGCAGCTCCCATAGACACTAGCGCCAGAGTTCCCTCTAGTAAGTATTGTAGGAAACTCTGTGGTGTCGCTACCTGGTGGCACTGTCGTTTGAGCTGAGTGCAGTTGCGGCTCATTCCCAGTTTTCGCTGCGTGCCGCAGCCTCGCAGTCGTACCGGCGAGGCTGTCTTTGTGCCAACCAGTCTTCATATATTTGTGATGCTAGGCTTTGTTTAAAGCTTGCGTTAGTTGCGCCGTCATTGAACTCATGCGCACACTGTATTTAATACTTCATTTTATTGCATAATAAAAGCATTAAAACGCCATCTGACCTGTTTTTTTTTTTTTCGTTTTCGCAACCTGCTACAAAACTGAGGGCAACTGCTACAAATCATCATTTTTCCTGCTACAAAACCTGATACAAAACACTTTTGGCCATTCCCATCACTGAAGTTCCTAAAACAATCTAGAAAATATCTTGTGTGCGGCAGGTATCTTCACAATAACCGAAGGCTAGACAGTGCCTCCTTTATGCTCAAGGCATAACTAGCTGAAACGGGCCGGGCCGGGCCGGGCCCAAACCTTTCGGGCCCGGGCCGGGTACGGGCCACATTTAGGAAAACCGGGCCGGGCTCGGGCGGGCCGGAGCATGGCGTTTTCGGGCCGGGCCGGGCCCGGGCCGGAAAAATCGGCCCGTGCAGTGCTCTAAGTGGCTGTCCATCAGGCGCATTTAACAGCGTTAGCCTTTCTCTGCGCAGTAATGCAGGCATATGTAAAGCAGCTGCGCGAGTATCTCTTCAGAGTAATGACTTCTTTCTTTCTTTCTTTCTTTCTTTCTTTCTTTCTTTCTTTCTTTCTTTCTTTCTTTCTTTCTTTCTTTCTTTCTTTCTTTCTTTCTTTCTTTCTTTCTTTCTTTCTTTCTTTCTTTCTCTTCTCTTTCTTTCTTTCTTTCTTTCTTTCTTTCTTTCTTTCTTTCTTTCTTTCTTTCTTTCTTTCTTTCTTTCTTTCTTTCTTTCTTTCTTTCTTTCTTTGTATTCGTGCTGTTATGGCTCGAAAGACCACGACCTTGCAAAGCTAAAGAGACAAGACCTTGTTTCGGTAGAGCTCGTTTTTTTCATGGTCATGGATATGTGTAGTATGATGAAAGAGGCTGTTAATTAGTCAAAATATATTATGTTGTTTAACGTTCGAGAAATGTATAGAGGGAATTAATTATTGAGAATGCCGCAGTGGAGGGCTCTGGAGTTACTCTGACTTCCGGGGTCTCTTCTGAGTACACTGTAGTGCTTTCGTATTAGTGTAAAATTGAAATGCGGCTGCAGAGGCCGACAATCAAACCCCCGCACTCGTCATTCAGTGCACTGCCTAACCACTAACCAGTCGCGGTGGGTGGCACAGGATAGTCGTGGTTGCCACTTTGATTGTGTCATTTACCTTAATTGTTGTTATGTCTAACACAATTACATCGTGATCAGCCCGTCTAACTCACTTGTGAAAGGCACTGCGTGGGCATGTCCTGATTTTTATGACAAGAAATTTCAATGATCACTCTAAAACAAACTGAATGAAATGAACGAAATAGTAATTACGCATTTACTATATTGCTAAGTTGTTTTTTTATGTTCAATAAAAATGGTTTATGTAAGTCTTGAAAGGGAAAAATTTTTTTTACCGTCGTTATTTTCGCAAATAATGCAGAAGCCAGTCACTGGAGAGAGCTGGCTTCGCTTTTTTTTTTTTGCACCTTCATTTTTTTTTTGCGGGTAATGTACCCGGAGAGCTCTGCTCTCTGCAGGTTTCTGGAAAGAAGCGGGAAGGGGGGGGGTGGAGATAAACCACTGCACGTAACACATAGCCACTAAAACGCGCGCGCGCGCGCGCGCACACACACACACACACACACACACACACACACACACACACACACACACACACACACACACACACACACACACACACACACACACACACCCACACACACACACACACACACACACACCACACACACACACACACACACCACACACACACACACACACACACACACACACACACACACCACACACACCACACACACACACACACACACACACACACACACACACACACACACACACACACACACACACACACACACACACACACACACACACACACACACACTACGTCTGTCCATCTTCTTGCTTATGTCTTAGCGCTGCATGCATTTTCAGCGTCCTAAAGCAAGTATACTGGGCAGCTATTATAGTATTCTATGATCCAGCAATATATCCTCATAACTTTGCTACACGCACATTTGTTAACTGCAGCATCTTTTTCTGGAACAATGATAGATCCATCATTGTAGCGCTAGCGCTCGCGCTATCGCGTCCCATTCATGACCTCCCGAGACCCATTGTCCATTAAATGTCTATTGTTTTCAGTGTCCAATATAGTTAACGTAAGAACTAACGTAAAACCTACACCCCAAGCTAAATGGGTTTCGGAGTGTATGAAAGGGGTTTAGTCACATTCATACCGCCAGCGTTCTAGAGAATGGACATTAGTTATGATCTGTAGGTAGACCGCGCGGTGTCGTCGCAAGTCCAATAAGTCTGTTTCCAATACAACAAAATTACACGAAAATGGAAGATGCATGAGATGGGATGAATTAACCTAATAAGCAAGAAACAAAAGTATTTTAAATAAAAGAGGTATCGCGGAGGTTGCGTTTTCTCTCATTGTTCGCTTAGTACACTCTCTAGTCGCCATTACGACTTGTCCAAGATTTAGCACCAACAGTGCAATACACGCATCGCGCCATGCCACATGTTGAGATTTGTATTTCAAGCAAAGGAAAGTGGGTCTTACCTCAACAAACACAAGGAGACAGTTACCTCGTCCACGAATACGTGGAGGTGCTGCTCTTAGCGACTAAGCATTAATTGCATTTTATTTATTTATTTATTTATTATTTATTTATTTATTTATTTATTTATTTATTTGTTTATTTGCATACTAGTAACGTACCAGTAGCTGTCAATAATGAAAACCGACTTGGAAAGCGGCATGCTTTTGAGATTCCTTTGCGTCTCAAGGCAAACTAATATAACGTTGAATAACTGCGCATGCGCAATTGACGCTTCGGGCCTGAGAATGCATGCGGAATCCATTCTGACGTTGCAAAAAGCAAACAAACAAACAAATAAACAAAGACATGGCACACGCTGTTTTGTAGAACATTCTTATTCACGCGAGTTCATTGTTTCATGTTCTCGATATAGCATGCGGACTGCGCGCAGTTGAGTGACTAGCATACACATTTATTGACGAAATGTCTTAGCATTGCGGTGTCGTTGGCAACGCCGCGACGGGTTGCCTTTATTTTATGGCGCGGCGCAAGGTACTGATTCAGCGCGAGCTAAAGAAGTTCGGTCCATGGCTTCGGAGACAAACTTCATGAGCACAGTCGGTGTTGGAACTGCTGGACTGGGTCTCAGGCAAAGTGCTCCACTTCGTCGTCGAGCGACTTGTTTTCCTGGACTGCGGCGAAGGTGACGTCGCCTTGAAAGCTCTTGTGGGCCCGGACATGGACGTACTGGTCGGAGCCAACGCGAACCTGCAAGAAGGGAGCACGATGCGTTTATTAAAGGTTATTGAACCACGTAATTCGAAGGTTGTAAGTTCGGTTAATTAAGGCTATTTCGCTTAATTCGAAGGTTTTAGGCCCGATCCCCACCGGCTTCGAGTTTTTTTAATACATTTTATTGACCTTTTCTCTGTCTCATAATTAGTACACTTATATTGAAAACTACAAGTAACGCCTCCTATTTTTTCCTCTGCTTCTTAGAGTTGCGTCTGACACGCACGCACGCACGCGCGTACGCACCCACCCCCCCACACACACGCAAAGATGGGCCCCTTGTTTTACTTTTCTTCTATCGTTGATTGAACCATATAAGTTGTTCAAGCCAGCTATCAGGTCGACAAAAAAGAAAGAACAAAAAAAAACTTAGTTTGCAAGAGTAAGTAACGGTACAATGGATGCAGATGAATTAATGGTACCGTTCATGGTCGGCCAACTAATTGCAGTTTATGATGTGGCTGGGAGTAGAGAGAAAAAGAAAACAAAAAGAAAAAAATTCGGGAAGTTTGCATTAAGTCGCGCAAAGCTTGGCACAGCGAAGCACGGGCCCGTCGGCGCTCGCTGGGCAACATATTTCTCTATTTCTCTATATTCATCTATAGAACTGGGCGGACGTCTTCGTTTGTCTTTAATTTTCTCTCTCTTTACCCGTCTCTCTCTTTTTTTCTGTCTCTTTTCTGTTTATTTCTATTTCTTTCTTTCTCTCTTTGTTTTTCTTTCTCTTTCTTTCCTATCTTTGTCTCGCTATCTCTCTATTTCTAGCTTGTTCCTCTCTCTTTCTCTTTCTGCATTTCTTTCTCTCTTTTTCTCATTCTTTCTGTGCTACGCTTTACTCTCTCCCCTCCTCCTCACCATCGCATCTCTCCTCTTCACGCTCACTTCCATTCCCCACCCCCTTGCTATACAATACTATACAAGGCTATGCTATGTCCTGTCAGCGTGCCTGGATAGCCGAGTGGTTAATACGCTCGCCTTTGGTTCGTGGGTACGCGGGTTGGACTCCCGCCACCTCGTGAGGAATTTCTTTTCCGCTGAGATTTTCTCTTTCCTTATATATTTCTTTCTTTCCGTCTCTTTGTTTTTTTTTTCCTCTTTCCTTCTTCGCCCTCCTCCTCACCCTCACATCTCTCCTTCTCTTTGCGCTTCCCCCTCGGTGTACGCCGGACGAATCGGCGCTCGTGTTCTGGAAGCGAAGCAGAAGAGGATGAAGAGGAAGAAGAGAGCGCGTGCCGGTTCATGGTGATGACGAAGTTTGGGTCACGACACATTACGCCGAGCTAGAATAGCTTGGCTGTTTAAAAAGAAAGAAAGAACGCACGGCTTGTGTTCGCAAGAGGGTCTTACACAAAACACATTTGTGAGAGAGCATTTCAGCCGTATCCTGGCGCTAGATGTACCATTAGCGAAGCAGGGCGGCCAGTGGCAGAGTACACTTACGAAAGAGAAGTGTTCTGAATACGGAACTTGAGCTCTAAGTGCACATTATATAACGCGAAATTTCATATTGAAAGCGCTGCCTCCGAGTCCCGCCCGCCGACCATATTGGCATGCGCTGTATTATGTCAGAAAATGGGGAGCCACTGTCGTGTTGTTTGCTTTGAAACGGTGTGATAGCCACGGACGCATCGCACTGCGCGCTGCAGCTCACAATAACGCGTGCATCGTCGTTGAATAGTGCCTGCTGTACTATCACAAGACGGAAATGACCATGTGCGCACAAGCGCATGCGAATATATATGTGCGTATACCTTGATAAAGTAGTTGGTGCCGTTCACGACCTGAGTCTTGTAGTTGACGGGCGTGAACTCCGCGAAAGTCTGGCCCAGCTTGTTCTCAACGTCCGAGCGGACCTGTAAAGAAAGGTGAGGGAGTCAAATTGAGTGAGAGAGAGAGAAAGGGAGAGAGGTGAAAGGAAAGACAGAGTGGTTGACCAGAGGAGACCTCCAGTTGGCTACAATGTACAATGGGTATGGAAAGAAACGCGTACAGTGTGGCACCTACATTCCCTGCTGTTTCACATTTCTTTTCAAGCGGTTCTAGCCTGGATGGCAATAAAAAGCAACTATGGAGTCATCCATGATACAATCAAGGACCATTCTAACAAATAGTCAGAGCGTGATGAAAACAGCGCGCAGCGCTGTTCGCGCTTCTCTCTCTCTCTCCCCCAACCCTCTCTCTCTTCTGCTCGATCCCCTGTACTTGGCAATGGGAATGAGAGTGTGAAAGAATGAAAAAAGGGAAAGAGTCTATGATGAGACTACAGAGGAGAGAGAGAGAGAGAAACGGAAAGGAAAGGCAGGGAGGTTAACCAATGAAGGGCTCGGCTGGCTACCCTACACTCTAAGAAAAAAAAAAAAGAGTATGTGTTACTCTCTTCGGGGAGTCCTGATCGACTTGCCACGCATATGACTCTCTTTAAAGAGAAACGTCAACGCTCTCTCGGGTCCCACGACTCTCCGACGAGAGTAGAATGATCTCTAAAGAGAGTTCACGTGTCTCTTTAATGAGAGTCATACACGTAGCAATAAGTCAGAACTCACAAAAAAGAGTGAAATAAGTATTTTTCTTTTTCTTTAATAGTGTACACGTGGGGAGGGGGAAAGCGGGACTAATAGATAAGATAGAGAAGAAGAGTAAGAAAAATAAGAAGTTAACAAATAGTTATTATGACTATGACCAACTGAACTGTGTATCTCATCAGCATGGCTGTCACAAAGGCCGGTTGAAAGCGTATACTTGGAGAGCTGCCCGCATTCGTCAAGGTTTACCGCCACGCACTTGTAAAGATGTGTACTCTCCAAGCGCTCGCCGAATTTTGTAAACAAAACGCTCCTTATCGTACGCTGACTCCATCACTATTCTTAGCGTTTAGCGGTTGTATTGACCGTAGAGATTAACGCACTTAACGCCTCCAGTGTTTGGCGACTCGGTAATCTACGCGTTGACTGTGTGAAGTGGTCGCAAGTGCTTTCACTCAGCGCTTGACTTTTTTTTTTCTGCATTAGCGTTCGTTTTCATTTGTTGCGTGCTTCTGCCTAATGTTTACACTTTTCATTTCCGGAAACACGACCGGCCGGTATTTGTATACTCTGTATCCCTTCTTGGTTTTTTCCCCTCCTCAATGCTTCTTGCTGTGGCGGCGTAGCCCCTAAGTTGTTGCACTGCTTAGCAGGAGTGCGCGGGTTGGATTCCCGGCCACGGCAGCTACATATATAGATGAGGTTGAAGTGCGAACCAACCCGCCTATACTATAGGACTCGTTCACGTTAAAGGAGGACGGGTAATCAACATCAAATTCGGTGTTTCGAAGTACGGCGCGCTTTCTAATCGCATTATGGTTATAGTAAGCAAAACCCGACAATGTAAATTCGTTTCCTCTGTGCTGCCCTATGTGAAAATGCAAGGCAAAAGAGGAGAACACAATATGGGCCCTAGAGAGGTTATATGGCACGCCGTTAACACTGTGCTAAAATATTTCAGTTACCCGCCGCGAAGGTCGCGGGATCGAATACCGGCCGCGGCGGCCGCATTTCTATGTATGCTCGAGGTCCGTGTACTTAGATTTAGGTGCACGTTAAATGACCTCAGGTGGTCGAAATTTCCGGAGTCCTCCACTATACGGAAACCCACATAATCATCTCGTGGTTTTGGGACATGATGCCCAAATAACTGTAATCATATTAAAATATTTCAATTTATCTCCTTCCTAGATCAGGTAGCGAACGAAACTTAAGGCGCATGAGCAGTTGGGCGGAAATCGGTATCGGTAGAACGATAACGCTGCGCAAAAAAAAAAAAAAAAAATATTTCACTTTACGTCCCGCTTCTATCGGGACATCAATGAACTAAACGCGGCGCCGACAATGAGGCATATACCTTCTCGCAGATTTCCTGCACGGTTGCATCGGCAGGCTTCAGTTCCTGCGACAGACCGCCGACCCGTGGGGATGCCATCGTGTCCTCCTCCGTTATGTGGCGTACGCTCGCAAGACAGGCAGGCAAGGTAGGTAGAGTTCACTGTTCCTTCGGCACTGATCCGACCTCGGACGCACGCCCCGCTTTTTATCCACCTCGAGTGCGACTCGTGGGGGGGCGTGCGTGTGGTCACACAACAATGGGTCCCTCCTGACGCCTATTCGGGGCACCTATGACTCGCGGCCGAACTCCGGTATCGGCTCCGACTGTTTGCGTTGCCGATATGGACGTTGCGCGCTTCCCGTGCTCCGGACCGCGTGCCTAACCGATAAGAGCGTGGCTGATAAGGTGCAAAACGCGGGGCCAGTCTGGTACGGGACTGGCCGCCTCAGTAATGCCTTTTTTGCCGATGAACGCCGAGGAAGATAAGAGGGCTAATCGTAAAAGCGGTGATGCAAGGAGAGGAAACGCAATGGAAGTTTTCGCGTTGTTTGTTTCTCTGGTGCGACAGTCACGTGTGGCAATTAGCTCACGTGCGCCGGCTCACTGTGTTTGCAGTGTGACCTTAACAGGCGGGGAAAAGCATCGGCAGATTGTATAGTTCGGCGCTGGAGCTGACTATACGGTGTGTTCTGAGGCGTAAGCGCAAAAAAAAAGGAAATAAATAAATGGTTACAAGTGGACTTTGTCCGGGTCAACCTTGTTGGGTGAGAGATGCGTCCGGAAAAGTCAGCCTGAGTCAATCCTTCCGGTCCTTTTGTGACTTCAGTGATCGAGGAAAAACGCAAGCATGATGCTTTGCCAGCACTTTCATTCATTGTGGGATCAGTATACACAATTCAATTAATGTTTGAGGTTATATAAGAACAAAATGTTCAGTGAGGCAGCGCAATCCTAACACATCCAAAACACATCCTCGTGTTGTGGCCAAGTGTATTTATTTACTTGTTTATTTCTTTTTTTTAACGCTGTACATTATGTTTCCTGCGTACATTTACCTATGTAAATCCACTTTTGCCAACGCGCTTGTTGCGCGGCAATACCTACAAACAAAACAAATCAATCAAGTAGGGTCACGATGACAGGGCATATACGATTTTTGGATATAAGGTTTTGCCATGTTTGGATTTCGAAATGAAGGCGTTGAATTGTGAGTCTTGGTGAGTCTATGCTGTGTTGAAATGTGAATTGAACGGTGAGTCTTGGTGTGTAGTATGCGGTGTTGGTAATTTAGTTTGTTAAAAGACAAAGCAGATTTCTGCTATAAGAAATAAGGTAATCGCATATTGAATAACACTCACTCAGATGCAGTGAATCTGATGAATCTGTCGAGGGTGCGCTGAAGCTGCAATGAAATACCTTTTGAATAGTCGCCACGTAAATGCATGCTATTAAATTATAAAGGAAAAATAATATTTCCTGGGAACAGTATAGGAAGATTTCTAACAGTTTGGAGAGGCACAATCTTCACTTCCGCATGTCTTAGGCTGTTTCGTCACAGCACCTACACCGGCTTATGCAACAGCGGGGTAGTATAGGGTCTTCATTGCGACACTTATTCTTTTAAGTGCGGAGCGCTTTAGGGGCCCGGGCTCTCGTATGCTGTCGTATGCTATCGTCGTTTCATGTAGCTTGGCGTAACGCTGGCAAAACCACGCATAGCATAGCCATCTGTAGCATATTGAGCGCGCGCTCGAGCCAAGGAGGTCTTCTTCCTCTTCTTCTTCGAGCGCCTTGATGATGATATCAAGTGCGGGCCCGGGCTGTCGTATGCTATCGTATGCTGTCGTCGCTTGGCGTAACGCAGGCAAAACCACGTATACAAATTGAAAAAGTGAAAGAGGAAGCAAGCGAGATATAGAAAGAGAAAGAAAGGGAAAAATAGGAAAAGAAAAATAGAAATAAATAGAGGAAAAAAGGCAGAAAAAACTGGAAAAGGGAAGAAGAAAGAGAGAAGGAAAGAATGAGAAAACCGAAGAGAAACAAAAAAGGCTCCCCAGCTCCGCACTTCTTTCAGGCTTGGCACCACTAGTACGAAGCTGCCTTAATCTTTTTTTTTTTTTTTTGACCGCCAGCATGACCACGCGCTATTTGCTTATCTAATACGTGTCTAATTCGAACTAAGACTACCGTTATTCAGCTTGGCCAAGGCTTTCGAGGACATTTAGTTTCGCGTATCGCCCTATACGAACGGTGAAATTCTTGGGAAAGGTAAAAGTGGTTTTAATGTGACCCAGCGCTAAAAACTAGGAACCATAAACACGGTCGCTGTTCTTTTTCGCACCGAAGGTATCGCACCAACTGGATCGCGCCCACACCTTATTCACGAGGCCTACCTTGCGAATCACAGGGCGGTACTTAATGACAGAGAAAAAAAAAAAAGAAATTGGCGCAGCTTATAGTATTGCATACAGTATTGCAAGGCTTGAGCAAACCGTCGAGCTAGGCGGTCTTCCTTGTTTCTCTTTCTTTCCCTTTCTCTCTGTCTGTCTGTTTTTCTATCTCTTTTTTCCTCTTTTGTTTCTATATATCTTTTTCTCTATATATTTATTTCTTTCTATCTTTTTCCACTTTTTTTCTCTCTATCTTGATATCTGTTTTTTTTTTTCTGTCTCTTTCTTGTGACCATTTCTTTCTATCTCTTTCTCCCTCTGTCTATTTCTTTCGCTGTGTCTATGTCTCTCTTTCTCTTTCTTTCTACTGTGGGCATTTATCAGGTCCTTCTTCATCATCTGTGCATTATCATCATCACATTGTGTTCTTCATGATCTTCGCTTGTGGGGTCATATCTTGAGATTGTTCTGTGCCTCGGATGTGTGCGGTTCGCTAAGTCTCGAAGGCTTATTAAAGGCGGGCCAACTGCGACGTCACACTATCTCTTTCTTGCTGTCTCTTCTTTTTTCTTTCTCTCTCTCTTGTGCTCTCGCCCAACCAGGTTGTTGCATCCCACGCCGTACAAATCGGCGCAGCGGGAGAGCGCTCGCCGGGCGCACATGTTCGGGGAGCGAAGACCGAGATGAAGAAGAGGATGAAGAGAGCGCGCGCCGGCATGATGATGATAGTTTTTGCGAAGTCGAATCGTGGGTTTGCCGAGCTTAAACACCTCCGCTGTTAAAAGGTCAGGAATTGAGCACGAAAATTAAAGCAAAACACTGCGCTATGGAGGGGAGCCTATACATCTTTGTCATCTTTAAGCACGACCGAGGGACTCTGCCGGCTTGATCGAGTTTGAACGCACGGGCAGCGGAAAATATAATGTCGTCCATTCTATTCCGGCAATGGCATGTGCGTGTGTGTGTGTGTGTGTGTGTGTGTGTGTGCGTGTGTTAAAAAAAGGGAACGCAGTCCTATGTAATCTACTACGGAAGAGCTAAATGCAACCGTGCATATGAAGTGCTATGTAACAATGGCCATATAGTATAGAAAAAAAAAAAAACAATTAGGAGCGCTTCCCCAATCGGGGAAAGGGGGCCAAGCCAAGCTTGGCGTGGGCGTGCCTGGCCGTTATGTAGTTCTTTCTTTCTGAATGAAGTTTCTTCTAAATAAAAAAAAAAATAAAGTTTCTTCTAAGAATAAAGTTTCTTTCTTTCTTTCTTTCTTTCTTTCTTTCTTTCTTTCTTTCTTTCTTTCTTTCTTTCTTTCTTTCTTTCTTTCTTTCTTTCTTTCTTTCTTTCTTTCTTTCTTTCTAGGTAGCGGCCGTCCCCGGAACGCTGTTTTCAGGCTGAATCGGCGCGGCGTTTTTAGAACTACCCAACGAAAAGACCATCACGGGATCATCGAAACGCCGGTTAGGAATTCAGTTTTCTCGAAGTCGGAATTTTCCGCAAGATGTCCAATTCCTCATATCGACCTTACGCGTTTTCCAGCAGATCTTGTTCGCGGACTAAAAGTCCGTGAACACGAAATATTTCAATGAAGTTCACTGCTTCCCAGTTGTTTTCTTGCATTGGCGGTAGATCGTATTCATATGCTTCACTTCAGTTCACATTGGGTAAGCACGGGCGCGTGGCCTGGTGTTCAAGCCACTCGCTTTCGGAGGGGGGTTCAAACACCAGCCCCAGGAAGAAAATTCATTTGGTTTATTTATTGTCTCTTTGGTGCGCGTCACCTGTGGTTGAGAACGATTTTTTAGAACCCCATGAGCAGGGGCGTAGCCAAAAATATTTTCTGGGGGGGGGGGGAGGGGGGGTCAACCATGCTTTATGTATGTTCGTGCGTGCGTTTGTATGTGTGCGTCTATATTACACAAGCAAAATTGATAATTTTCGGGGGGGGGGTTGAAGCCCCCCCCCCCCGCCTTGGCTACGCCCCTGCCCCTGACCAGCTACTAGTGGTGCTGAACTCTCGATGATACTATTGATACTATCGATAGTTCAGTCACTATCGAACTATATATGGTAAAAAAAACTATCAATAGCGATTTCAAATTTATATTGCATTTTGTGATTTCAAAACGAAAATATCAAGAACTACGTTTGTTAATTGTAAGTTGTAAGTGATTACTTTTGAATGTGAATTTATTGATGGACATATTCCAACATTTTCACTGCTGAAATAATTTTTATTTCGCCAAGAAATTGCTCATAAATTAAGTAAACTGAGTATTGCTGATAGTAGGCTATGGCAAACGCTTTTTGGCAATATCGCCGGCCAGCAACAGCATAATTATTCACAGCACAATATTACCGACGGTACTGTCGATTGCCCTATCGATAATACTATCGAGTTTGTCGATAGTGGTACTATCCATAGTTAAAAAAGAACTATCGATGCTATCGATAGTCGATTTTCCGATAGTGCTGTATCACTACGAGCTACACGGGTCAGTCAATACAAGCTTCTTTTGAAAAAGGGGGAAGATGGAAGAACCAAGGAGGTTAAAAAAGTTTGCTGGAGTGGCGATTATTGCGCAAGGAGGTTAAAAAAAAATTGCTGGAGTGGCGATTATTGCGCAACAGTGAAGCCGTGCCCACCAAAAGATGGCGGCTGCGGCCGCCATCTTAGTAGGGGCACGATAAATCATCGGCGTTTGGCGAAGGAAAGCGAGCGTTTTCCACGCACGCCAGACAAGTTTAATATGGCAACTTTTACGGGTCAGATAATGCTCCAAGCCTGTCTTTGTGTTACTAGTTTTCATCAGTAAGCCTCAAAGTCATGGCAAATTTCATTGGAGATCAATCGCCAATACTCCACTCGACAGGTTACTTTTGTCGGCAACAACTATCTTTTATTTTATAATTAACGTAGCATTTATACTAACAGATCAAAGCCATTTGATCTCTTAGTAGGCACCACCAGAAAAGAGCATGTTTCCGAGCTCTTTGGTGGGCAAAAGCTGGCTTCACTTGTGCTGGCAAGGCGTTGCGAGAGCTTCCACTCCAGAATTTTTTTTAAACCTCCTTGTTATTGTGCAAGAGTGAAGCCATGCCCACCAAAAGATGGCGGCCGGACCCGCCATCTTAGTAGGGGCACAATAAACCATCGGCGTTTGGCGAAGGAAAGCGAGCGTTTTCTTCGCGCGCCAGACGAGTTTAATGTGGTAACTTCTACAGGTCAGATACGGCTCCAAGTGTGTCTTTGTGTTACTAGTTTTCTTAAGTAAGCCTCAAAGTCATGGCAAGTTTTGTTGGATATCAGTCGCCAATACTCCTGTCGACGGGTTGCTTTTATCGGCAACAGTGATCTTCTATTTTATAATTAACGCAGTATTTACACTAACAGATCAAAACCATTTGATATTTAAGTAGCACCACCAGAAAAGAACATGTTTCCGAGCTCTTTGGTGGGCAAAAGCTGGCTTCACTTTCGCTGGCAAGGCGTTGCGAGAAAAGCCGACTTCTTCTGTCTCTCATTCCCATTAGCAGCCATTGTTTACCTCCAAGGTAGTGCCTGGTGAGATTTCTCCTGTGCGTGATTAAACAATAAAAATTTTGTTCAAAACGCCGTTGATTGATGAAATAAACCAACGAAAGACGCCAGATGTTTTGTAAAAGCAAAACGAAAGAACGCCAGATGTTTCTAAAGCAAAACGAAAAGACGCCAGCTGCTTAACGAAAGACGCCAGATGTTTTCTAAAGCAATGGTTTTCTAAACAATGAAAATTCACAGCGTACATGTAAAATTAAAGTGAGCTGCAAGTCGTCATAACTCATCGAACCTTTAGTATAAACGCGCCCGATCTCACGTCGGTGATGATGTACTGGGCAGAATTCACGGAAGATTCGCGGTTTACCGATGAACCTCCGCAGCTTCGCCCACTCATCTTCATTCACTCCGTGGATATGCTGTGATTTTTTTAACCTCCTTGTGAAGAACCTTATAATTGTTTTCATAAGAACCAGCACTTGCAACGGTTCATTCAAGCACCTTAGGCCAGACAAGTCAAATAACTGCCCCTGCTTGCCACATTGAATAGTAATAAGATTTTTGTAACTGGAGAAAGTCATATAAACGAAAGATGCTGCAGGAATGTTGTTTTATTACAAATAGCGCATTACTTTTATTCGTCGCGACAGGCGCGTGTCAAGCGTTTCACTAAGTGAAGAGCAAATCGCACACTGAAATCTAGCGGCAGTCTGTTTTCTTCCGCAACGGGTCATTTGCCTAATTAGTTTGCGATCGATAAGCCGTGTCGATCGCTGATAAGAGCACACGTGGACGCACGCGCTGCGTCCCTGTCTGTGTTTACCGACATCTGCCGACGTATATCGCATGATGTATAGGTATACGCCGTAAGCTATGCAAACGTTTAGTTTTTGTGTTGTAGTTGTTCGGGCATTTCTTCCTGGTGAGTAGTCATCATGTTACTGACGATCACATGATGACTATACTCAGCATGTGACTGACGGTCATTCGACGTAGGTGCAGCTATATCTCTGTGCGTCGTAGATTGCCTTTCTTTATTGCGATGCAGGCATGCCCTCAACTTCAAGGCATAATGCTTGTTGTATATGTATTGTATGGTTGCTGCAAGGCCGGTGTTATGTATGAATTGATATTTCTTGGAATCTGGTATCATGTATGCGATGGTCGTATAGCCGGTAGTGGTAATGTGTAGGAGGTCGGCTTGCACTACAGGAGGCGGAAGCATACCGATTGCAAGCCTGGGGTAGCGTCATCAGTCGATTGTATTGGTGCTCATAAGGATGAGTCATGCAGTAAAAGTTGTACTCCTGTCACGGGCATTTTCGAGCGTATACCCGAGTGTGCGCAGATCGAATACACTACGGCTTATATAGGTCGCATATTCAAACACGCTCAGT
This sequence comes from Rhipicephalus sanguineus, assembly GCF_013339695.2. Taxonomy (NCBI): domain Eukaryota; kingdom Metazoa; phylum Arthropoda; class Arachnida; order Ixodida; family Ixodidae; genus Rhipicephalus; species Rhipicephalus sanguineus. The sequence continues at coordinate 116,206,707 of NC_051181.1, forward strand.
TTTATTCACAACACGCTTCCATTACTCGAGAAAGTTCAACGCTCACGATTTCAATGAGAGTCGCAACTACTCGCGCTAGGGAACATTTAAAAATAGGTATATCTGAGTAAGCACATTGCAGATTTCGCGGTAAACTTAACTGACCTCGTATGAAAAATTTACTACTTATGGACGCTTTTTAGCACGAAACTCGCTCTCCAGGCATACTTTTAGCACCGGAGTTATCAATGTAATGCTCACTCTCTTCTCTGCTGATACAAGCTCAATTAGAGATTGCGAGTACAGTTGCGGATTCTTTATTTCATCAGTTGCGCATTTTTCATTTTATCAGAGACAAGACTCGTATTGTGGTGTCTCGAAGTAGGTTATTCGGGGAGAGAGCCGCTGTCTAGAGCCTGTGCTTCAAGAGCAAGCTGTTGCGGTGAGTGCGATAAGTGGCGCTCGCGGGGGTGTGTTCGTACGTTCGCGCGTGTGTTCGTCAGTGCACTTCATATACAGATAGGGACGGTCAACTGAATACCTGAACTCAAACGCCCGTCCTCGACCTCGATACCAGTTTTCCGAGCGCGTTGCAATCAGCCCTTGTGATTTTCAGCTTCATTTATGCAGAAGAATGGCCATTGTCTTCTTTAGTATTAGTGAATCAGGCGGTGTTCCCGCAATTCTTTGCGATATCTTGTACATGTGCGCGTGTGTATCTCTTTCTTTGCACCTAAGGCTCGTTAATCGAGGAAAATGGGCACTGGGGCTGCACTTTAAGCCGCCCCTCCCATGATACACCTGTTTTCTTATCTCCGATCTTGCAACGAAAGACACCTCCGTGGCCCCATAACGATTTTCAATGCGCATATATCGACCCTGCTGACTCTTACACTGAATTCCTTTCCTTTTGTATTGCTGCAGGAACGCACTCTTACACAGCGAGGGCTATTCTGTCATCGTCTGAATTTTTTCCAGGCACTCAGCCTTGTCCAAATTCAAAGGTAGTCAACGTGTCGCGCCAAAACAGTATTCTTCCTTTCAGAAATTAGTTTAAGCTATTGCTTATGAGTCACGATTTCTTTGTTTTTACATCCAGTGCTGGACAATACACCTTGTAGCGACCGTGAAATATGCCTCTACGTGTAACCTAACATACGAGCCTTGGTCCTCACTCTTAGAAGAATGCGATGCAGTGTTCTCAGTGGTGACGAACAAGACGCTGTTTTCTGTATTGACATTCGGCAGTTATGTCATGTCTTTATTTTTCACAAAAATATCACAATAATTTAGCTCAGCTTGCACTAAGTGGCGCCAGGCTGGGTCCAAGCAGAGCTGCTGGACACGTTTCAGCTTCCGTTGCTAACCATATGTACAAAATACTTGGGCGCCGCGGTCACTGAGCGCGCGCCGGTTCGTGATGATGATAATTTTCTATATACGACACGCGGCAAACCTCGACCATGACAGCTCTGCTGTGAAAACATGTTTATGCCTTTGCTCCTGCTTTATTCCCTCATTATTACTTGCCAACGCCTTGTCTGCAGTAGTGGGTCGTACCATTTTAACATTAGGCAACTAAAGAACCATCATTACATAAGGTAAGACGTGCGTGCAAACACGTACACAGGAGAATAGATCACGACAACACAAACAGGGCGTTTTTGTTATCTTGATCTCTTCTCCGCTGTTGTATCCGTGTTTGCACTTCTTTTATCGTGAATCCTCACCAACTAGCTGAACTTTCTGTCGTTCTAAACTGAGGAACCAACTAATCATCGTTCCGCCTGTGCATGGTGGGGCGCAGCCAGACAAATTTACATATTCCTACTAACAGTTCCATAGTGAAAGTCACCAATTTTATGGCCTTCCTCAATTCTTTTGATCGTTACATACCAAAGCAAAGTAAAAAAGTGCGAGCATTTTTGGACTTCGTTATCTGGTTTAGTCTTAGCTGACCACTCAACCAGAAGCATTCTAATCTCTTCTTGTTTTCATTGGTTTTTACTTAACAAACTTAACAAAATGTTTGATCCCCTTCCTCGGATCTTACAACGATCCCTCATTCTTGGCCACTCTCGCTTATATCGAGTACGCGCCACTGCCATTGAGGTCAACATTATTATCATCATCGTCGTCATCATCGACACTGAGCTTTCTTTGTCTCGTGTGCTCACCGCTCTGCGCTGTGGAAGACGACGTGTTTTTGCTGCTACCGTGGCGCGTACATGGTTTTCTGCAAGGACTCGCTACTGTCCCCTGTGAACCGCCCGGGATGAGACGCAGCGCGACTTTGGTTCTCTTGTTCGCTGCTCTGACCGGTACGTCACTCCCGTGGCCAGTCGCTGGAAACGAGTGTCGCTTTACCAACCCCTCCAACGCGTTACCAATCTAACCAGTGCATCCTGGTAATGTTGCGAACTGAGCGCATTTTGGCTTTCAAAGCGGCAACCGCTTAAGGAAATTTGAAGAGCTGATCTAATTACCTTCGCGGCTTGCACGGTGACACCGCAGTGACCTTATAACGCCGCCTGTGCCGAGGCAGGTAAAATACTTCGGCAAATCTTCGGTAAAAATACTGAGAACATGCAGACGAAAAGTAGAGACGAAAGATAGTGTAGTGACATCTTCTCTTAAAGCTGTTGAGAATATTTCTAAGTGCGGAGCACTTTAGGGGCCTGGGCTGTCGTATGCTGTCGTATATATGCTGTATGCTGTTATCGTATGCTGTCGTCGTCGTCTCATGTCACTGGCGTCACACAGGCAAAACCATGTATAGAATAGTCCTCTATAGCATAGACATGTCTACCAAGGGGGCGGGAAAGGGAAGTGAAAGTGATGAGTGATGTGAGGGTGCGGAGGATGGAAATGAATATGGGAGAAGGTAAAGCATAGCATAGCGAGCATAGTATAGTATAGCCATGTGCAGTATACTATAGCTTGGTGCGGGAAAGGGAAGTGACGGTAAGAAGTAGGGAAAGAATGAGGGGAAGGGTAAAACATAGCATAACCGTGTATAGTATACTATAGCACGCGGGTGGAAGAGGGAAATGAGGGCGAGGGGGAGAGATGTGAGTGTGAGGAAGAAAAGGAGAAAGGGTAGGGAAAAACATGCATAGATATGTGTTCTACGGTATAGCAAGGACGAGAAAGAGTCAAGTGAGGATGATGATGATGAGGGAAAAAAGGAGGGGAAGGGTAGATCGTAGCAAGGCCATGTGTAGTACAGTATTGAATGGGAGGGAAAGGAGAAGGGGGAGGGTAGAGCATAGCGTCATCATCATTATCATCAGCCCGACTACGCCCACTACAGGGCAAAGGCCCCTCCCATGTTCCGCCAATCAACCCGGTCCTGTGCTTTCTGCTGCCACGTTGTACCCGCAAGCTTATCTCCCCCTCGCGCGTTTGCCTTCTCTTGGAATCCAGTCTGTTACCCTTAATGACCAGCGGTTATCTTGCCTACGCGCTGCATACCCTGCCCATGCCCATTTCTTCTTGATTTCGACTAACATGTCCTTAACACCCGTTTGTTCCCTGACCCATTCTGCTCTTTTCTTGTCCCTTAAGGTTACACCTATAATTTTCCTTTCCATTGCTCACTGTGTCGTCCTCAATTTAAGCTGAACCCTCTTTGTGAGCCTCCAGGTTTCTGCTCCGTAGGCAAGTACCGGTAAAATGCAGCTGTTACATGCTTTTCTCCTGAAGGATAGTGGTAAACTACCATTCATGATATGAGAATGCTTGCCGAATGTGATGCACCCCATTCTTATTCTTCTAGTTACTTGAGCCTCATGGCTCGGCACCGCGGTCACTACATGTCCTAAGTAGCCGTAGTCCTTTACCTCTTCCATGCCTCGCTCCTATCGCAAAGCGCTGTTCTTTTCGGAGACTGTTGCACATTACTTGAGTTTTCTGCATACTAATTTTCAAGCGTACCGTTCTGCTTTCCTTGCCCAATTCAGTAATCGTGAGTTGCAGTTCGTTCCCTGAGTTACTCATCAATGCAATGTCACCAGCGAATCGCAGATTACTAGGGTACTCTCCATAAACTCGTATCCCTAACCCTTCCCAATCTAGGGCTCTGAAAACCTCCGGTAAGCAAACGTTGAATAGCATTGGGAAGATGGTGTCTCCCTGCCCTACACCCTTCTTTATTGGAATTTTGTCGCTTTCTTTATGGAGGACTACATGGTGACTGTGGAGCCGCTGTAGCCACCATGTAGTCCTCCATAACGAAGGCGACAAAATTCGCCGAGCAAGGCTGCCCGTTTGGAACGCCAGCGCTTACTTGTCCGTGAACGCGAGCGTCGCTGAAGGACAGGCGAATCTCTGCGCCGCACTTCTTACAGCTTTCACGTTGAGCGCAACTACATAGATATTTGTTTTCGCATGCTGCTCGTGAAGCCTACTACACTGAAGCGTCCCGGAAGTAGGTATTATCCCAGCTCTATCTTACACAACGCCCATTTCGATGCTTTTGCGTCGTCGAGCTTGTAAGCAACGTAACTGGCGTGGCAATCACTAAAAATGCAATTTTCTCAGCAGGAATATGCATAAAGTTTAACAAAGGCTCGTGATCTCTGCAGCTGTACCAAGATACTATCGGCATACTATAGGCTGCAGGTTAGGAACGAGGAGCTCAGTTTCTTCTTTAGTGCAGTAATGGCTTTTACTTCAACAAGACGTGTGCCGAACAAATAATTATACTCCTGCTACAACTACTTTGTTCCAGTCGAGGCTTTAAGAAGCGATCTGCCGCCAACGATCCTCGACGATGCCTCCCGACACAAGTCTCCGTTCTACATGTTCTCGAAACCCGAAGAAAGCCGGCCATCCTGCGTCTTCGGCTCGGTGAGTAAGGACGACACAACGATCTCGTCGATGCGATGGGTCAAAGATATGCAAGAATGATGTCATTACAAAATACGTCAAAGTTAAACCGCGCTGTTAAAAGTTTTGAAGTATGCCATACAAATTGCCCAATCTGTGCGGATTGGGGAGGTGATATGGTCACTCATTTCAAGAGTTCTTGTAATGAGTGGTCATTGCAAGGACTTTTAAAACGTGTGTGTCAGCTGCCAAGCACTCCGTGGGCCGCGTGTTTGGAAACCGCGGCACCGTAATTTGAGCGAGAGTTCGCTAACTATCGCGGCAGCTATAGGCAACAGAACTATTAAATACCGTTTCTGAAGACAACACTAATTTCTAAGCACCTGCCGCGATTGAATCCGAGAAAGTTATGGTTGAGATACATAAGCCTGTACTATCTTTTCCTTACGTGGCATTTCGAATAACGGGATTGTAGTCTGCTGGGCCACTTTGTACAACATTTTGTAAATGTATGAGCGGAAGGCAGTAGGAAGTAGAAAGGAATTGACAGGACAGATGAAAGCCGGTCCCGTCAATTCTTTTCCATTGCCCGCTTTTTTCCGCGCGTACATTTACGAAATCTCGAAAATTCGTTTTGACAGACAAAAATAATGACGATGAGGTTTACCTTGCAACTAACTGGGGCCACACCTACTCACACAATGTTACCCTACAATGCACAGAGTTTCGGAACTTGTATGATTGAGGAGTTCGGGGCATAACGGTAATACTATCATCATTTATTGGTCAGGAATTGAAGAGTTGATAGAAGGCTTGGCATCACAAAAATGAGTGAATTGGTTCATGAATGGCCTGTTCATACTCGGGGACAGTTTACTGTTCTCCGACGGTAGAGTGCTTAGTATTCTAACAATTTTTCTGAACAGCAGTTGATAGAAGCAGATACAGGCACGTGCTATATAATTAGGTTATCGTGAAACCCGCATGATAAAACATGCATACTTCGCTTCTCATCTGAACGTCCGTCAAACGAAAGTGTTCATGGAGATGCCGCTAGATTTTTTTTTATACCGTTCTTTCTCGCTTTTCTCAAGAATCACTCCGCATCACCGCTGAGAGTGAACACAACTGGTCGACTTGCGCAACTCCGCCATCTCCTGAGCAAGGAGAACTTTCAAGGATACATCGTGCCGTCCGAAGATGCCCACAAGGTAATGCCGTTTCAGTGATTATCTAGACGGGTAATTAGTGGAGTGTACAGGCAGTCTCGTAGTATAATTTTAAAACCCACTCTCGCGTAGCCTCTGCTTCTTCCGACTGCACTCGTAACTTGTCATGATTCGCTGTAACGCAGACATAGCGACTAGACACGGAGTTGTGCTTTGGTTAATGTGGCTTTCTGCTTGCCTGTCGTTCTGCCTGCGTTAAACAAAGACGATGCCATACCAGAAAGCCCATGTATCTATTCTAGTACTAACGTGTCCTCACTGCACATCCTATCTGTTCCGAAGCAATTCGCGCAGTAACTAACATTGCTTACTCGTTGTAAAATATGTGTGTATAGTTCACATAAACACGAAGTTCATGCATATGGTATCATAAAATTCAAGCAATGCATCTCAGTCCGACGAGCAAAGTATGTGTCACTTTGAACTAGGTTCAAACGGAGTTCGTTGACATTCGAAGGCTGTGTCATTAAAAGCTTCCTTAACATTCCAGTGTGCGCAACACGCTCACTTCTTTTATCGGCTTGCTTCCTCGAAGGCTGTTTACTATCGACAGCAGCAGTTGGGAGGGTAAACAAAGACATCAGATGTCGAAGGTGGTAATTTTTTTTTAATGCTTGTGCGTTTGTATCAAAATCACAAAGAGCCTCGTTGCGGATTTTTAAAATTCTTGGTTTCTGTTGTCTTGTACGTGTTACAGCCAATTAGAAAATTGCCCATGTACACGAGGTTGTTGCTGTTCGAAGTTTCTTGAGATATTCTTTTCGTGTGAAAATTAATATGCGAGATCTCTTTCCAAACACTAATAGCCACGCTAAGGGATTTCGGCAGCTTCATGTTGTCGCTGTCATTTATTAGAAGTTATGTTTTGTTTTGCCAGGCGGCACCGAGCTGCCTACATGGCTTTAAGTGACTTGAAGTACAACACGCCTAAAGTGTAATAAGCTTATCATGCCGGCAAGCAAGTCACTCTTTGTATCTTACATCTCCGTTTAGAGTGAATTCGTTCCTCCGCATTACAAGAGGAGAGAGTACCTCACCGGCTTCTCTGGGGAAACGGGTGAGTTTCATGCTTCTACGTTACCTATACATAATTAGTTCAGCCGAAAGCACTACAATATGGCTTGTACAAGTCATCATCTTCTGAAGAAGCGAATCTTACAGTCATCACCGCATATTCACTTCCAAGTCTTCGACCTTACCAGGCTTTAGGTCACCGTTACCTAACACGTATAGGAAGAGGCGAAGGTGTACATTTGGGTGTAATTTGAAAGTCCACCATAACAGATGATTACTCACCTCTCGACGTACGTTGTTCAGCATCGCTGAAAATCAGCGTATATTTCCCAACGCAACGTTAGGCTCGTACTGTACAAAGCCAAAAGAGACAGAAGTCCATGGGAAGATGGATGCCTGACCTGATGAGGAGTCTTTGAATAACGGAGGTCACTGGAGCCGACGTTTCGACAAAGGTACTTGCCATCGTCAAGGCGGGGAGACGTCTTCTTCTCGAAGCGCTGGCTGCAGCGACACACCCTGTTCAATTATTTCTTATGAATACAGCTATAAAGGCTATATACGATATAAAGCTATATACGCTACAAAGGCTACAAGCCTTTATAGCGTAGTGCGTGGAACCTTCAGTCTCGTTGCACAAGACGCTTCCTTGTAAATTTAGCGCACCATAACGCTCACATTATATCATAGACGTATACATGGAATCCTTCGTTTTATAAGTAATTTAGTTGTGGAGGCGTTCGACTGTATTCGCATAGATCACTCAACTCTGCATAAATTTACATGCAGTGGAGAAAAAGGTGCGTGTTGGGCGAGGGATATCTGTCTTAAATGCAGACATATAGAACGCCATAGATCAGACAGGAACGCATAAGAAAGACGACACGAGTGCCAAGTGATCTTTATTTGGAATAGCAACACTGTGTATTTTATTGTAGAGAGCGGTCTTAATTGTTATGACTCGCTTAACCAGGTACCGCAGTGGTGTTGATGGACTTTGCCGCCGTGTGGGTGGAGAGTCGGTACATGCTGCAGGCCGAGGAAGAGCTGGACTGCAACTGGGTCCTCATGAACGGCGGTCAGCCCGACGTGCCGGTCATCGAGGAGTGGCTCAAGAGCAACCTGCGCGGAAGCTCACGAGTTGGCGTCGATTCGCGCATCGTGCCTTTTCAGGAGGCAAGGGCTCATGCTTCGAGTAATGGATGGGAACTAACAGACAATAATACCAAGGAAAGTATAGGGGACGTTATCTGTAGTAATTAGAATATAAATGTGAAGAAAGTAAAGTGGACGAAAAGATAACTTGCCGCCGGCAGGGACCGAACCTGCGATCCTTGCCGGTGGCAAGTCCCTGCCGGCGGCAAGTTATCTTTTCGTCCACTTTACTTTCTTCACATTTATATTCTAATTACTACAGATAACGTCCCCTATACTTTCCTTGGTATTATTGTCTGTTAGTTGTCATTAATATTGTGTCTAACAAAGAAAAACGAGCCCTTAAAAGTCATCCACTTTCCTTCAAGGAATGTATGGGTTATATCCAGAAGTATGAAGCCAGTAACCAATACATCCGTTGGGATAGAGATTAATTCGTACTTTCAAAAATGCTATCGTGTTAGAATTATTCGTCTGAGCAGTACTAGCCGATTGCGTGGTTGAGCATATTAGCGAATGTATCCAGCTAATTACAAATACGAGCGAAAGGTTTTGCAATTGCAGCCGCGGATACATGCCGGCACTGGTTGGAACATACGCACGAGAAATACTGCAGCCTTAAAGCAACGCTTTGAACATTGGATCACCAAGGCTGTATCTGCTACAATGAACCTAAGCATGGTGCGTGTGCGCTCGATGAATTGATTATCGTAACAAGGACGCGGAGTATTGTGAACGGCAAAAGACGTGGTCTACTACGGTTTCGAACATGTATTGCCACATTAAAGAAAGCTGTAGGCTTGTATGGTGAAGTGTTGTTAATTCTAACGCTGTTAATGCTCGACGCAGTACCGCAAGATGGAAGAGAACCTCCATCCCTTCGGCATTGAGCTGGTCGGCGAGCCACGCCATCTCGTGGACGAGATATGGACGCCCATGGAAGGCAGGCCCTACGAGTCGAACAGCAGCATCGTTGTTCACAGTGTGGAATTTGCCGGTTCGTGTTCACTCAAACAAGTTGTGTTCGTTGCGACTGTTACCCTAATGAGCAATTTTTATCCATTGTTTCTAAGTCAGTGATTTTCGTTCACTGTTGTGCTTGCAAGAAGCAGCATGACCTCCACCGAAGGAGTTCAAGCACGGTTAGGACTAAGCTATGATTGCTCTTATTGTTGATTCCAATTCACGTGCGCGATAACTGCATCAATATTTATCGCTTGACTGGAATACTGAGGATGTCTTCTATGTGTTTTTTTTTTTTTTTTCGTCTTTAAGGTGAGAGCTGGCAGGACAAGGTTCGCAAAGTGCGCGAATTCCTGAAGAAATCCGGGATCGACGCCATTCTGATAACAGACCTCGGGGAAATCGCATGTAAGAAAGCAAACACGTCGCCGTAACGAATCTTTCTACTCGCGCGGGTGGTTCGAGCGCTCATGTGTTGCATTGTCACCTGCAGGGCTGTACAACATGCGTGGCAACGACGTCCCTTACACTCCCGTCTTTGAAGCGTTCGTTTTCCTGTCGCAGGATGAACAGAGGTAAGCACCGTACAGTGTGGCTAAGTGTGCAGGTTTAATGGATCGTTTCGCCCTGTCTTGCTCTCCGTCAGACTGTACGTGAGCGCACGAAAATTGACGTCCGAGGTCCGGAATTACCTCATCATGGAAGACTGCAACAACTGGGCTTGTGTCCAGGTAGGCAAATCAATCAATCAATCAATCAATCAATCAATCAATCAATCAATCAATCAATCAATCAATCAATCAATCAATCAATCAATCAATCAATCAATCAATCAATCAATCAATCAATCAATCAATAAATTAATCAATCAATCAATCAATAAGTTTATTGGCTCCATCAGTAGGTCGATCAACAGCCATTTTCGTTGATTGTTTTTCATTGATTTTCATTGTTCTTGGTCGGTCAACCGGATCAAAATATAAACCCGTCAGTAAAGCCAGTCAATCGATTTTTAACGATCAATCGCTGGGACATGCCATAACATCTGGGTTTCTTTTTTTTTTTTTTCCAGTGGAGAGACTACAAACTTGTTTACAACGAGATGAACATCAATGGAAATGCTGTGAACAGGCTGCTGGTCTCGCCATTCTGCAGTTATGCAATCTGCGGCCATATTGACATAGTAAGTTGTGATGTGCATACGTTTCACGTTGTAAGTTCGCTTTTTGGCGATCTACGAATGCGCATCGAGTGCGGCACTTACAAAGATATACATTGAAGTGTGCGCTCTGGTCACGTGCTTTTCCTGCAGGACAAGCTAGTCGTCAGTGAGGCTCCAATCAAAATGATGATGACTGTGAAGAACAACATCGAACTGCGAGGACTGCGGAATGCTCACGTAAGTTCGACCGTCAAAATTATTTGCTAATCATTAAGAAGAAATGGCGACCGACAGCAACGCCTTCGCTTCCGAAATTGTTCCAGCTTGGAACTACAGCTGATATGAATGGCGCCTAGAATTCATCTAACGCGAGAAAGAAAGTTGAGAATGTAGTGCCATTACTCAGTGAAAGAATAAGAGATAAGAATAGTAAGCACGTCAAATGCGATTTCTTGCGATTTTTTTTTTTTTTTGCAGTTGAAAGACTCAATTGTGTTTGTGACCATGCTGGCTCACATGGAGAGGGACTACTTGACTAAGAAGCCGTGGACAGAAGCGAGGGTCATCTACGAGCTGGAACGGTTAAGGAGGTATGCAGTCTTCGATCGAGGACGAGCTGAACCCGCACCCTTTACGTTTTATCTTCATGTAACGTTCATGGCAAAAAAAAAAAACCAAAAAACTAGTCAGCTTGATTACCGGTTCAGGAATAGCAACAATGATCCAGCCACGAAGCGTATAGATTAAGTGCGAGATATATAGATAAAAGGAGGTTTCATCATTGCTGCCGGTTGCATCATTTATATCACATTCCTTATCCCACATCTCTATCTGGCTTCGTTATCTGGAGTATCTCTATTATGTGGTAACCAAAATAATGGTTTGTTAGTTCTTAGAGGCGCCGCGCACTCGAATACTGCACTCTCAAGTTAGACAGAATGGAAAGCTTTACTTCTTACGGGCAGTTATGATGACACTTGGAATGACATTTCGGTGCTTAAATGATGAGACCTATGCAGAGTGCTTAGTGTAAGGTACCTATGCTCTGTGTGCAAGCACGTGAATAACATACAATTTTGCTTCATTCGCTATTGCATGGTACGCATACATTGCTTCTCTTGCACCACAGCGTATGGTTACGTCACAGTTGTAGTTTCAGGACCATCAGCTAACGTAGAACATCGCACCAGTGAGCCGTGTTCGGCAGCAGCTCTGTGTTAAGCCTCAATGTAGACATATTGAGAATAGCGTTGAAACATGCATTTTCCCTTGCTAACCCCGATCGAAAGTCCTTGACACGTCTCTATCGGGTCGCGCCGCAGAGTCGCCATCTATGTGGAGAAACATGCACAACGAGCGCCCTATTGCTACCGCCCTTTTTCAAAATTACAAAACATGTACAAGGACGCCGTTCACGCCCGCTGCACACGCTTACGAACGCCGAACAGCGCATCGTTCATTCGGAGCATGCGCAGTGTGGTTCATGTCAACCCAGACTGTCATGCTTCGCAGTTCCAGCGTTTGTAGATTTCCTAAAACCTTCTCATGGCAGCATATATACTGTGCAAATACTTCTCAAAATACTACAGCGCAAAAAAAGAAAAAGAAAAGAAAAAGATGAACAAGACGACGAAGTGGAGCGCTGAATTTCCGACAACATTTATTTGGAATTTGCTCATGCATGTACGCTGTCCGGTATCAGTACGTCATTCTCAGCGCATACGTAAAAACGCCAGCTCTTTATCGGAAAGCGTTATGGAGGCAACGCTAACTCAACCCTCCGCGATATCGGTGATGCGCTCGGCTTCAACTATTTCTCGCGCCACGCGCATTCAGTTTTTCTTGATTATACGATAACATGTTGCGGGAGATGGTCAGATTTTGTCCGGAGTAGGCCACTACCTAGGTTGCTCGCAATTATTGGCGCGTAAAACTATATAATTTAATAAATGCCTTTTTTCTTTGAATTCAATGCCGTGCGGCGCAGCCACCAGCAGCACTACCGGGGCGAGAGTTTCAGCAGTGTTGCGGCGGTGGGCCCCAACGCTGCAGTTCCGAATCACCACTACCGCAACGGATCAAGCGTGTACATCAGCAATACCAGCCTGGTGCTCATCGACTCCGGGGCGCAGTACCTGTAAGCCTGCTCGCCGTGTTTTATTGAGAAAGTTCGTTATAAAAAAAATGCGCACGTGATTCATACGAGGTCTCAGGTTTCCCGATTAACGCTGCATTGTTCAAACGCAGTCCTACGTAAAGTAAAAAAATTAGAACAACCTTCCCTTTATTTATGTCACGGAAAGCGCAATTAAAAAAAATGGCAACAGTGAAACGTTGTTTGAGGTAAGCACAATTATATTAATAAATGAGAGTTATGAAAGTTCTTTGTTCTACAGCATGTGGAAGTCTCAGTAGAAGATTTGTGTTGCGTTTCTTTGACTGAAATCAAGAGTTTGAGGTACGAAACTCTGCACATCATAACCGATACCCTAGTCGGTCTTGGCTATAGTGGACCGTATGAGCTGACGGCTATAGCATAAGATTGAGAAAGGTTACAATTCCACCTTACATCGCCTTGCAGTGTTGAATTTAGGTCAAGTGGCATGGTTATATCGCGGTGGAACTATCTACTACGTGTTTTGAACCGATGAATGATGCGCCAGCTCAAAGAAGTTTTCATTTTCCTTGGCTTCCGGACTCTGAAAAGTTTTGATGTGAAGGGCTTTGCTTTTGTAGCGTATTTAAACGTAAATCCGAAAAGCTCCAATGCATCGGGCACACAATTAAGGTACTTTGAGATTTTGGAACTCTCAGATTAAGGTTACTATAGTCGGATATAACTTTAGAAATCCGCGGAATTTCCTGCTCAAATGGGGATGCACACGAGCCTGCACCAATGGGTGCGCAGTAGAGACTGACGTCATGATCCGGACGGCCTTTGACCCCGCCTTCGGTGAACATTGCCGAGTGCATTAGCGGGACTAATACTTTAGTCGTGGAAGCGATCGGCTGCCGCGCTTCGGTCGTCTGGGCGGGGCCTCTCCGGACTTATGAAGCTGTATCCGACTATAGAAGAAAACACGAAGCGAACGAAAAAAAAAAAAATGGGTACGGTCTAGACAGGATTAGAACACTCAGTTCTAAAGTACGAGAGAGCGGTGACAAAGCAAGCATAGAGGCGAAAGCTTGTGTTTAGAAGAAACAGCGAACGATTTCGAGTACTTTGTACTCTACTACAGGAGATCTGAGAAGTTTGGCTGCGACAACGTGATGGCACACAACCAATCCACCAAAAGAAAGTGGTGTCTCCGTCGAAGCCCTGCAGACCTAACATTACTTTTTTCTTATTTCCGAAAAAAACCTTTTTCTGAAAAAGCTTTTAAGAAAAAGCTGAAAAGACAGCATGTGCAGAAAGTAGCCATTGCTTATGTCTTTGCGTGGCTCTCTATTCACTCTATTCGTTCAAAACTTTATTTTTTGCTACTTTGCGGCAGTAGATTGATTATGTGAATAGAAAATAAAGGTAGAACTTCTATTCCCCCTCCCCCTCGGCGTCAATGTGACGTCACGGACTTGAAAGCACGTTTTCTCGTATTTCGGTTTTTGCATCCACAGTAAGAGTCTCGAACCTCGCAGAGTTCTCTCTCTGGTTCTTTAAGAATGCGGTGTATAATCCGTCTTTAATGATAAATAATTAACTACGCCCTAGTATCGATGAGTCACTGTCACTGAGTCACGGCAAATGACGTCACGAAACAAACAGCACAGAGTAGAGCGAGACCCAAACAAGCTGCGATAGTTATAGTGAACTGGCCCGCCTATTTACCCTCAGTATGGAATCTGGTTTACAACGCCCCTACCAACAACGTAATCTAATTCTCGATACGGGGTATAATAACTTAATCGATCAAACAATGAATTTATTGCTTTATAAAATATAGTTATACAGAAGAAGTTTCTTTGGCCGGAAAATACATTGGGACCTCGTGTACTTGATAAGCATAAATATCACATTGACAACAACAGCAACAAAGCAATGCAATTTTAAAATACTGTGTAAGGTACAAGTAATAATAAACTCCCTTTATTTGTTTTAATACACGATTTTTTCCCTTCTCAGTGACGGTACCACGGATATTGCAAGGACCATTCACTTCGGAACACCTTCTGACTTTGAAAGAGTAAGACTGAAAAATGCATCTTTCATGAAAATGTAGTCACTGTCTGTTGACGCAATTTCCTCACCATTCCAACATTATTGGAAGTCGTGCTCGTGTCAGAATATACAGTTATGAAGATTTCGTAATCTGCATTCAAAGAAATACATAAGAGCACAATGTCAGACTGCACTTCGCTAATGCGGGATAACTAGTTATGTTCGCATAATCCACCTTGCTGTGTGTCGATTCCATTTTATTTGTGGTAGCAGTTTTAAATTCTGATAAAATCAATCAATCAATCAATCAATCAATCAATCAATCAATCAATCAATCAATCAATCAATCAATCAATCAATCAATCAATCAATCAATCAATCAATCAAAGTCAAGTTATTTATTCAATGGTACCGTTTGATGATAGACGCTAGGGTATATTGTTGGTTTGCACAGATTGACTAGGTCCCAAAAAACGTGACGCCGCAGTAGTTTCAACAAATAATCATTACCATATAACTACAAAGGAATTTTCTACAAAGGATGCAGAAAAGTCGAGCAAGTTACAAGGTAATGCGGTAATTGCGCAATAGTCAAAATTTATGCGCATCTTCGTAACTAAGACAACGTTGGCAAAAGTATAAAAAAAGCGGAACAAATTGATAAAACGTGTACTTATAAAAAGCTATGATTACACAGTAGCTAACATGGTCAAGAATATAAATTAATCTTGGTACTAAGGTGTTCCTGTTGACGTCTGTCTGCACTCCCCTTTATGCCTAAAGAAAGTTCTTTGTTCGCAAATCGCTAAATCCAGGAAGTCTACACGAGAGTGCTCATCGGCATGATCGACTTGTTCCTGACCATTTTTCCTGAAGGAACCAAAGGTTGGTTGTGCCTTTTCTTCTGCACACGCTGTCTCTCAATACCGTTCAGGCGCTATATTAGTATCGTAATTATTGCAGACGGTGCCTTGGACGTGGTGGCCAGGAGGTCCCTGTGGAGCGTAGGCCTCAACTTTCTGCATGGCGTCAGCCACGGCCTAGGCTCGTACATGCTGGCTCACGAGCGTATGTCCCGTTTCTATAGCAATTCTCAGCGTTCAGTCTTTTACGGCTGCAGATGTTGGCGCTTTGAAGGGCCCCTAAACAACCTATGCAAATGCAAAGAACGAGCGCGTTATTCGCTCCCGGAGTTTCCTGTCTTTTCGGTAAAATTCGTGACGTCAGCAGTCTGTTCACGTGACGTAATGAGGAAATAAGCTCTCGATAGGTCCATGTACGAGGGATATCAGTTGCGAGTTGTCTCCTACCCTGCGTTACCATGCAGTCGCACCTGCTCTGCCTTTTTTCGCATGACTATCGTGCGCGATCAACTGATTTCACTTCGTTTCGTGCGTTTTCGACTGCGCAACCGGAGATAAAATAGCGTAGTCGAAAAGCGCGAAATCCTGATAGGCTCAACGCTTAGTGCTGACTTTGTCCAGGTGTTTTATGAAGCTATAAACGGCGAGGAGCTGATAGCACCTTTAGTAAGGGTAGTGGAGGCGGGAAAGAAACCACTGTCTCGTCTTTGAACTCGCAGTGGTTTAGGGGCCCTTTAACTGTTGACTATACAGAGGCCAGACGAACATCTCGTTTGAGTTGGTGAGCTCTCTATTTTTGTAGGCTAATGTCTTTAAACGTTCCACAACCAATGCGTTCGGAAGTCGCTGCGTCGCATGCAGACCGAGGGAAAGGAAATCAACTCCCGTACACACTTAATCAGGTCCCGCTTATTGTGCGGGATATAGCCAGGAAACCGGACATTATTCGTCTGGTTTCCTGGATATAGCTAGAATTTAACCAGGACCAGATTTAGAGTGTATGAGTTTTGTCAACGGTAATCCCACAGATAGTATAACCACAAGGGCAAGTGCTCAAGCAAGCATAGAATTCTATGGAAGATTTGGAGACAGCGCTCGAACTGTTGAGAATAATATCTGCAAAATCGGTGTACACAAAACATGGCAAAGATATCGTCCTTATACTCACCGCCTATCGACACAGGCAGAATTCTTACAACGTGGACGTTAACAGCGTTAACAGCTTCTTTTCTTTTCTTTACTTTTGCATTCTTGAAAGTGAAGATATCTTTTTTCTTGCCGCTAAATTAGAATGTAGGTGACGCAGGAAAGTGCAAGCGTACACGTGCAAATTGAAGTGGTTCTACGTAAATACCGCGACCAACTTTCAACAAGTTGACTCCTTAACCAGTGTGTAAATTGCTTGCACTGACGTCACTGAGACAGCCACGTTGGAGCACTGACATGGTGGCACGCGAACTTTGTGACGTCACGTTAATGTTATTGGTACATCGCATGCTGGTTCCTTCCTTATCCATGCACAGAGTCCCAATAACGTTCCAGTGACGTCGTTATTACAGTGAAGCAGGTTAATCACCGCGTGATTATACGGCCCTGACGTCATCTAAGCCGCCATGTTGGAGCCATGTTGTGCGTCCGTTACGTCACGTGCAAGCTATCAATAGTAGTAGAGCAATGTTTCCCGCGCAGTCCCTATACTAAATCTACATCCGAAACGCCCCTTTTATGGGGCGTTTGTATGTTTAGCGACTACGTGGCATTTTAAACCATTTTGACGTCAGAGTCGGGCTGTTTGTTGTATTGCTCGAAAGAATACACAATGCCGATCTCGAAGCACAGCGTTGTGTTTCTCAATTTCAGATCCTCCACTGATATCCCCTTTCAGCAAAGGATATCCCCTTTTATCAGGAATGGTGCTGTCGAACGGTACGTGGCATTGAGCGATTTCCACGTTGGTTGTTAATTAATTTGGGTATTCGTTCTCTAGCTAGTGCTGTAGCCAGTACTCAGTCTTATGCGCATGAAAAGGTGAATAAGCGTTTCTTTTAAGCATCTTTATGGTTATACGGGGGTCGTTTTCTTGTGCTCTCGTGACCTGCTTCTCGTTATTCTCAGAAAGCTTAATGGAATTTTGAGGGCTAATGAGATACTCTACCCTCTTGTTTTACTGGCTACTCGGGTGTTACTGCAGTCCACGTAAAGATGTTGGAAGGTTTTTGTGCCTTACCAAAAGTTCGAAAATTGGAGGGCGCTAGAATTTCAAATTCTTTTAATTCGGCTGTGCGCCACCACACCTCGAATATATTTTAGCACAGAGGGGCCACTATGTACACTTTCTTATATCACCAGCGTTCTATAAAACAGCTTCGTGTCAAATCGAAGAAATATCTTAATATTTTTTTAAAGAACAGGGACGTTATCATACAACTGAAGGCTCAACAAATTTTCACCTGCATGGTCGGATGGGAAAGTATGAACAAAGCAGAAAACATAGCTTTAATAATTCGAAGATGGTTTGCTTTAGATATAACAGCCAATATCGTTCGCTTACTTAGATTATGTAATTGGGGAGGAAAACTTTTTTTTTTTTTTTTTGAAACGCTGGTACATAAATGACAGGTGCAGCATGGTTTTGTGCGCGGGGCTTCTACAGAATTCTTCGGTTGTCGCTGAATATGAAGGTGTTCAGACAATATATAATTTCTTATTTTATTATTCACATCGCTCGCGTGGTCAGCTTTTGATATTTTGACGTTTATCGACGAAATGTAAGTATCAGTACGCAAATTCAATGCAACTGGTAGGGGGTAAGGGAGACTGCAAAGGTGCGGGAAATGTACGATTACAGCTGCTATCAGATAATAATAATAATAATAATAATAATAATAATAATAATAATAATAATAATAATAATAATAATAATAATAATAATAATAATAATATCTGGGGTTTAATGTCCCAAAACCACGATATGATTGTGAGAGACGCCGTAGTGGAGGGCTCCGGAAATTTCGACCACTTGGGGTCCTAAATCTAAGTATACGGTCCTCAAACATTTTCGCCTTCATCGAAAATGCAGCCGCCGCGGCCGGGATTCGATGCCGCTACCTTGGCGTCAGCAGCCGAGTGTCATAACCACTAGACCACCGTTGCGGGGCAGCCACTATCAGAAATAGCTAGAAATAGATAAAGGAAAATGTTATTTAAACTGACGATTACAATTCTTTCTCTCTCTCTCTCTCTCTTTAAAAAAAAAAACAAAAGAAACCAGAGACTGCACTAGCATTTACAGAGCTTAAGTGCCCGAAGCAAATAACTGACATCTCTAAGAATACAATAATGTCATTTGGCCATTTTCATACGCTTGTGCAGTCTGCTTGGACCGCTTCCTTCACTTAATAATATTTTTTGCAGAGCCGGGTTACTACGAAGAAGAGCGACTCGGAGTGCGTCTTGAAACGACGATGCAGATCACGCCGTTCAACACTACTGTAAGTCTCAGAAGACTTGAACCGTATACTCAATGGACAAGGCGCTCTTGCCCTGAACACAATTGAATGAATGAAGCTTACTGATTTACATGGCCACTCGCGGAAGCAGAGTGGAACAAAAAATTGCAAGACCTGGAATCAGACAGCGAGTTCAACTAAGAGATTTCGCGGCCGCATTTTGATGAATATAGAATGTAAAAGAAAGAACATATTTCTAAATATATGTACATTGCAGAAAATTGTGCATTCAAACATTTGCATGAAGCTTAGCAGCCAGAAATATGTCCCGGAGAAACAGACTCGTCTTTTGGTTTTCGGGTGACGCCACGCGTTGCATTAACAATACGAACATTAACACAAAGTTAGCACACAATGCTTTCTTGTGGTTGTTATTGTTGTTGTCACAGACGTCGTAGTACGACTTGTACATTGTAAACGCTGAATGCGGGTCTACGTCTCAAAGTTACGCCCGTGCATGTGGCCTGCAAGAAACGGTGTAGTGAAAGATCAGGCTAAGTTTCGACCACCTCCTGAGGCACAATCTTATGGTGTATTCTTGCATTCTACATTTCTTTCGTCGTCACTTGCTCTCATCGGGCGGTTCAGTATTCACGGCCGGAATGTATTGATTGTTCTACCAGAGGGACGGCAAAAAAGACGTTAAACCGAAGGAAATTGTGCTCATTACAAAGTACGGGATTTTTCTCGTGTATTCGCTTACGCTTACACAGGAATCGTATCGAATTGGCGCTTTCAAGTTCCGGCCATGTTGTGTGGTCGCCGTAACTGAGAATCGAACCTGATACTCGATTGGTCCAAGCAGCAGGTATCAACAATCACTGATCAACAGCTACGTGTCGTGGGAATGCGGCGGGATGCGTGCCACGAAGTCCAATACGTGCAGGGACGATGTGTATAAATGCCAGCGTTACTTGATTCCCCGCTCTGTATGGCGTCGATCTATGGAGTCGCTCTAATAATGTTAACGGAGACACGGAGTTTGGTCTCCGCTCGTTCACACATCAGTGATGTGAATATTTTTCGGAACTACAGTAGCTGAGAAACAACAATGAGCTGGACAACTAACGAATGCTAATAAGACATTACCGACTGGCAATTAATAAGATCGGTCGTCGGCAAACACCGGAAGTCATATCTCGCGCATCATAATTTCGAAACCGCCGTAGAGTGGCATGAGGCAATATGTTATCAGGCAGTCCCTTTCTCTTCGTGAAACAGCAGCACCGACATCGGCCGCGCTCCAACAGCAACGCTGCTGCTGCTCAGGTTTCGCGGCACGGCTCGGCGTAAGATCGTGCACCCCTTTCGTCTTAGCAACGCGTCATCAGGGGCCGTTTACCATCCACCTCGCTCACGCGCTAACGAGGCTAACGATCTCATCAAACGCGCCGCGCGCGCGTGGACACGCCGCGGCATTGTTCGCAACGATACGTGCACGGGTTGGCAGCGAGCTTTACGTGCGCATGCGCGTGTATATATGTGTGTTTGTTTGTCTGTTCCCCCCCTTCCAGTACAGGTTCATGTCCCAGAAGTTTTGCAAGTTTGAACCCATCACGTTCGTGCCTTTCCAAGCGAGCCTGATCAAGTGGGAGCTGCTGAACAAGGCTCAGGTCAGTGGCATTCCTCCCTCCTTGAGAGATCAATCTAGTGCTTCATAACGTTACTCCCCATCCCTCCCCTTCCCTTCCCTCCCCTTCCCTACCCCTTTCCCAATACTACTTGTTCTTTTTGTTTATTTCATGCGTGGTCTTTCGCGGGAATGTTTGTTTGTTTAAGCGTTTTACGCGGGCCGGCACAGCTTCATTCGCGTCACGAGCGCGCAAGTTACGTATACGGTATGTACACGTTCGGCCCTATCACGCCGCCCATGCAGAAGGCTGGCCAAAGCACGACGAAGGCGTCCCCATTACATAGGGGCTGTGCTTGGCCGCCGCACATGAGTCGTGCCGACCGCATGGGTGTACATACAGACGCGCGGGTCGTGCCCATGTGCGCAGCTTCGGACGAAGTGGAACCGTTGCCTATACCGATGAGGAATGTAAGGCGACGAGCGATTTGGCAACTCTCGTAGTTGTTCCGAGCGTCCTTCTATGTGGCCTAGTAATTGAGTTGCGCGTTACGATGATTATCAGAGCACGAGGTTCGTTTTTCTTTTTCCTTCCCTCGCCCAGGTAATCGTTAAGTGCGTACGTAACGTGTATACCACGCGCGCATTCAACCGCGCTGATTAATTAACTGACCACGAGAACCATAATCCAACAATCACGCAGTGCCCGTTTATCCGGTGCTGGTTATCTGTGACCAAATCAAAGAGAAGTCTCCACAGGACGTTAGGACTGTTGACATTAGGCCGGACGCCACTGTTAACGCATTCGATACGATGATTTACCGACTCCCATTCTTACAGTCAGTGCACTAGTCGTATACTAGTAAATTATGGCGGTGGCTTCTGACAATTCCACCAACTCATATGATGCTGTCTTCAGAAAGCTCGGTGCCAATCAGTTGCTAAAATAGTCTAGAAAAGTGGATAAGTCAGAAGGCAAACCCAGCTTGTGCATATGACGTTCACAGTTTTCACTTTACACCTGTGTTTCAATCCTCGGCATACGTCGTTAAGCTCCCTGTTCATTCAGTATGACTTGTAGCTGGCCAAGTTGGCGCTGTTCACCGCGTATTTTCTGAAGTACGCGATTATAGACATCGCACAGATAATGCGACGCATGCAGAGAGGCCTTGTCTCTGTGTGATAACAACATGTGGAAGTGTAGGTGTGTTAGTAATTCGTACGTAGCTTTAACAGCATGAATCGGACACGAACTATAGAGGGACGTAACACGCACATACACACAGGAGTTGTGTTTATGTGTATGTGTTATGCGACTTTTGATCCGTGTCCGGTTCGCGCTTTTTGAAACGTATTCTGCGGGATATTTCTGTCCGCGCCTTTAACGAAGCAGTATCGTTCGTTCCGGATTTCTTGGAATCATTCATGTGGATGACGTCTTTGTCATCGTTCGCCGCAGCTGGACTGGCTGAACGACTACAACGCCCGCACCCTTGACGTGGTGGGAAGCGAGCTGAAGAGGATGAAGAAGCACGAAGTGCTGTCCTGGCTGCAGGCGCGAACCTTCCGCGTCGAGATGAAGAACGGCTCGATGCCCGTGCTGCGCGTGGCCGGACACCACGGCCTGCTGACGCACGAGGGCTCCGCCGGACACCACCACGCCGGACATCCTGGCGGCCAAAGGCCAGTAGAGGCGTTCTGCGTGTAGACTTCAGAAGGGCTGACTGCTCGTCCGAAACAAAAATTTTAATGCGAAAGCCTTAATTAGATGCCTTATCAAACGCGAAAGCTGACCGTCGGCGGCGGCAGTGTCGGCGTCAACACGAATGATGGAAAAAAATCATTTGATGACGCTACAGGTCACCGAAATTCGCGATGTCATCACGATATCACTAGACGTGACAACGTGATGTCATCACATGACATCGTCGCAAATGCTCAAAGGTGGGCCGATGCCGGAGGAACTGCAAAATCACGTAAAACGCAGAAAACTTCTAATGCCTCAGATCCCGGAGGCAATGCAGAACCACGTAAGGTGCAGAAAACTTCTAATGCCTCCGATCCCGGAGGCAAGGCAAAACCACGTTGGTTGCAGAAATCTTTCGAAAAGGGGAGGGGGGATTCAATTCAATTGATCAATTGACTGAGAAGAAAAGGAGGTGGATAGTCTTCGCACAAATGCATGCATAAGGATCTTCGCGACTTTTTCGATGCACACATGGGAGCAAAAGACGAGGGCAAATGCTACTGCGATGATTTACTTCTAACACCTCACACCACATTATTATCTACATAATTTGAGCGTGCGCTCCAAGCCACTTCTTCAAACGAAAGCGCAAAGCGGCATATTAAGATATATACCGCACGCGTTTGCAAGCCAATGTTTACAAAGTCAGTCAGTGGTAAACCTGCCAGTTACATTATCAACAGAACGTATTTTTTAGATATAAGATGTCGATAGCTGAGCTGGCTCCCTCGTAACTAAACACCTATCGAGTGGTGAACGAAATAGCTAGTTTGCATTTAAGTAGTTTTAACTTATACGAGACGTACATTTCGTTAAGTTCTCTGTATCTCTGTTTTTGTTTTTTGGCTTGGTGCACATGTGGCGTTATCAGAGAAAAAGTAATTTGTGAGAATATCCGCAGAAAATTGTGCTCGCGTCGCATATTATTTATTTTCCATCCCTGTGTACCTAATAAATTAATTCCCGTTCACGCTGCATTTCAACATTACAACATCAATATACAATACGAAGTGTTTTGTACCAAACTGATACCGCCAGTGTGGTGCTTAGTTTGGACAAGAGAACCGAAATGAAACAAAAGAAAAATGATTTCTTTACTAGTTCGCTCGTCTTGCTATGTAAATGATGAAGAGTTGCTTACTTCGTCACGTTTTATTCGCGCTGCGTTTTAGTCTCGCACCCCGGCGTTCTAATAAGCGGGAATTCGTATCAACCGGAAAACGCAGGTCGCCAGGGTCGAAGGGATGGGCGTCTGCGTCCGACACACCACGGCCAGGACGAGTGCTTCTCGCGGTGGCATCGATTATTCTCAACCTCGCGACGTTGCTACGGCTGCTAGCATGAGTTATCAACACGCATGCAACGCGCATTGTGTCAACAGCCCTGATTCAACGAGACGCTGAGCATTCGTGTGCTGTGAGAACATTGGACATCAATGACGAACCAAGAACCACCTGTGCACGAAAAACCAAAACAAAGCAAAGACATCTGTGCATGTGACTGCTAAAGTGGACTGACAGTTCGCGCACTTGGTTTAATGTTCGTCATCGCGTCATGTCTTTCTTTTTTCTCTTTTCGTGGAAAAGTGTTCGGTCATTTGACAGTTGTTTCCTTTACCGCTGTTTTTTGGTGAAGTAAAGTTGTTGCAGATGCCTTCGCACTTTTTACGCGTTCTTTCCAGAATAACAGGAAAGACCAGAAGAAGACGACACGCGTGACTTTCTCTAAAGCACTCATGACCGCAAGTGTTATGACGACGTAAATATTGTCTTGATGAGGCGCGCGTAATAGCGAATTGCATAGATGGAAGAGAACCTAACACCTGACGAAGTATCAAATCTGTACGGGACACGTGAACAACAAACGTGGATGGTTCTTAGTTGTGTGATCTAATACTGACAGTCTCGTGACAGTCTCGTGTAACAGTGTCGTGTACAGTCTCGTGTAACAGCCTCGTGTAACTGACGGTCTCGTGTAACTGACACTCTCGTGTAAAGATTTTCATTGATCTCAACTTTTATTTGTAATGGAACCACTGGCGCGCGTCACTCTTACGAGGTCAATCTACACGACCTGGTTCGTGTGTACGTTAAGTATAACACCGGCAGTGTCGTAAGTCTCGGCGCTATCCAAGAACTCCTGAGGGTAGCTCCAGCATGTTTGACGCCACTCTTACAGCTAAAAAAAGAAGTGAGTCATAGTGCCGTTATTCAAACTCATTGTTGAGTCTTTGAAAAAAAAAAAAGTCGCGGAGGAATTGTCACGAAATGCGTAATGGGAAGCCGTCAACCGAGGCAGTAGTAACAAGAAAGAGAGAATCAAGTTTATTGGTAACAGCGACGAAAGCGCGTCGAACTTGCAATTAAAGCCTCTTTGTCGCACGCTCCCCGCACCGAACTTTATATGGGAGGAAATTGAAAGCGTATAGTATAAACGCACAGCGGGAACGGGGTCACGGGGGTGTTTCACAATGGAGCTCCAGTGGTTCACGCTCTGGCATCCATCTCCGTCACGACACTCTCTCGTCAAGATGACGTTGCCGATATGGCCATGGTAGCAACGTACGTGGGTCGTTCTCTCCGCGAAGCGACGGGGAGCCTGGGCGAAGAAAAGGGAGAATCGCCGCGTACTCCCTATTCTTGGCCACGCATTCGTTGAAAGGTTCTCTCCTTGAAGGCACTACTCTCAACCCAAGTGAGCTCAACGACAAAAAGAAAAAAAAAAAGAGAGGAGGTGTTTCACTGAAAGCTGACTCGCCCATAAACTTTGAGGACGGGATAAAACCAAAAATTTTGTTACAAAAAGTGTCGACAGTAGTTGAGTGAAGGTCGGCGATAATTTTCGGCCTTTCAATTCAGTTCTTAGGGAGGCGAGATTCCTTTCGATATAAGGTTTTCTTTAGGCGCGTGCAGCGGACGCAAGCAGGCGCCAGGAAATAACGCGAAGCAGAGGTGTTCTGTGAGCCTGTCATCACAGCAGTCACGTGTCCGCCACGCTGGGCGAGAAGTGCACCCAATTGAAAGATATTGTGTTCCACAATATATTACCTAACAATCTTCACTTTCGAAAAATACCGAGAACCTGCACCGGTCCCGCGCGATACGCAGTGCGTTCACAGCGACAATAACAAACGCTGTGATTCCAGTGCGTGATACCATTCGTTCTGACCTGATCACGTGGCTTTTGCGTCCTTTATAGGATCTTGTCATTTGGACATAGTATACGAACCACCACGGCGACGCCGTCAGCAAGCTTTCGCTTGGTGTGTGCCTATAGATGCTCTTGCTATATTTAACTTTATACATATACTGCTATCGCTTTGTATGCAGTAAAGCCGAAGCGTATCGTATTTCGGTCTTCTAACGACATACTGCGTTAATTGGCTCCACGCTCCACATACTAGATCCTGTAATGACAGTAGTGTATAGTTGCAGGTAAGCGCAATGCAGGAGTGCAAAGGTACGTGCTTGTCTGTTCGTCGAAATATTTTTGTCTTTTTGTTGCAACATAAGGTTATGCAATTGAGATACGTACAGCTGTTGACTGCTTCTTGTATTTCTAGCACGGTGGTCGATATTGCTTTCTAAGTAAAGAAATGTGTACGAGGAGTGTGTTAATGCTAATCGCGGTCTTATCGCCAATATCCACCAAAGAAAGGAACTGCGGTTATTTTATTAATTTTTTTTTGCCTCTGTTGTGTTGTAGCGGAGCTGCTGTAAATTAATGAAGGATGCGTGGATGGCGCCTGAGGCCCGTATTCACGTATGACCCTTAACGCATTTTTATAAGGGTAAGAAGAGTGTGTGTCAGAGAAGGCCAAGGTGTGTTTCAAAAGCTTTCCCTCTCTTTCTCTCTCCCCATTTATTATTATATTTTCACTTTGACCGGCGCCCGCTTTACTTGTGCGAGCTTTGGGCCTTTCCATCAGCCCGGAGCGCGCGCATGTTTTCGGAGGCTTCCGACATTCGGGGTGTGGCTCTCAGCCGGCCGTTCCACAGCCGACATTCGGTGAAACCAGTTCACAAGCTACAGGAGCACAGCGAGTCGTCCTCCAGCGTGGCACGCGCACGTTCGTCACGTTGCCAGCTCGCGTCGGTACAGGGAGGCATAATCACGCGTCACTGGCATCGCAAAAAAAAAAAAAAAAAGAGGAGCGTAAATATAGAAGAAAACCGGCGCGTAGCAAAAACTCTACGCCTCGGCCCGGACGACCCTTGCTTCATTTTCACTTTTTTTTTTCTGTTCGTCGTTCGCGGTGCCGAGCGTTCTGGGCGGAAACGCCAGTGTCTTTGCCATTGGAGCGTTTCGACACGAAGCGCGCGGCCCACCCGGCGCCGCGGGCGGCGCGGCCGCTGGAAGGGGGCGCCCTCACGGCTCAAGACTTTGATGAATGCGTGCCCATCGGTCACCAAGCCTGTCAGGCGACGCAGCACGGGAGCCAAAGATTTCGGGCTCCCAATGGTCGCCCACCCCCGTCGGTCCGGAAGCCGGAGAAAAAGTCTTGCCGTTGTGTGTGCGTCGGCCCGACGACTCCGTGCACGCGGGACATGGCCGTGCGCGCTCTCGTTGTCCAGATAAGCAAACTCTTTGCTCCGATACCAGCATTCTCTTCTTATTCCCATACATTCTTCCACTTCTTCTTCTTTTCCCCGTCCATCTTCTTCCTTTTCACTCCTTCGTTCCTCCCTGACAAGCCCTGTTCGTCGGGCGTGAAACAAGAAGCAAACAGGCCGAATCGGGAATCAAGGATTAAAGGATACGGCATTGAACCTCTCCCCTCCCCCACCTCGGCCGGTGTGTCCCCCCCCTCCCCTCTGTGTCCGCACCCTGCCTACTGTCCCGACTGTCCCATCACCCCACCCGGCACCCACGGCTTCTCCCTGACCGAGACGTGTGCCCATGGGCCCATATACACACGCACGCACACAACACCCTCTTAGCCACTGTACTCCTCTCGCCTCTTTGTTTGCGAGGGTCTTTTCCGCGTGGAATCCCATTTGGGGCACAATATAAACGCTGACAGAACGGAAGGAGTTCAAGGCGCGTTCGTGATCGTGAAGAGAGATCAGTCGTGTTTGGTCCCGGACAATGGCTCTCCGGTGTCATCCCCTTGTGTGCGCCGGAAGAAAGAAAGAAATAAACAAAAAAAAAGGGGGCGATGTCTTGGTGGTGATATCTGTTGCCTCTCTTCCATTCATCTCCAAGGTTTTAACACTACTTTTTTATTACTATTAACTCAACACACCTTTTTTTTCGGTTCTTTTTCGAACGCTAAGAAAGAACAATATAATAGAAGTGGTACGGAGCTGAGGACATGGTGCTGTCTAGCCGCGGAAGAGAATGAGAGGGAAAAAGAAAAGAACCTGGGGAAGTCGATTACCAAAACAGTTGAAGGAGCGCCTTGCTTCTGATAGTCCCAATAAAGAAAGCCGTGTCTATGTTTATTTTTACTTCCCTTTTTCTTCTTTAGCGACAGAGATTGCTCCTTGCCGATCTGATCTATGTCGACGGCTGTCATCTTGATCCTCTCTTACTCGCCTTTAGCGCTCTCGCGAGGATCGGCCGATTGATACCGGTGTTTGGTCGCCGACTGGCAGAGATTGATTGCAAGGAGTACACCGAAGGAAGGCAAGCGCTGAGACGAATCATCACTTCGTCGAGCATAGTTTGTAAACGTAGCTTGCACAGCGAGCGAATGGCTGGGCTTCTTAATGTCACACTCTCGTTGGTCTTACCCTCTCCTCCTCATCTTCAAGACTTCATATTTTTGACTAGGTACAGGAGAAGTGTAGTTTCAATAACAGTTTCGCGCTTCGGGATTATGAATTTCGGCAACGTAGCGGGGTTGTACGTTTTTAGTTTACCTTTTATTGCCTGTAGCCTGTTTCACAGATTATTCGACCTCTCGGTTGATGCGAACGTCGTCATTCATTGGCGAACTCTGCTGCACAAAGGTTTTGTGAATAGCGGCCTACATAGTCACCGTGAGATAGGTCACACTTTTTTTTTTAATGATTACCCCAGAGACGTGAGCCTGGTTCATCGCCTGGCTTGATACTCCAGGTGTCGGGTGTTGACAGTAGTATATAAAATGATCACATATACAAGCAAATAACATGTACAGTCACGCACACACATACAGGGTATTTCAGCTAAAAAGCACCAAGTATTAAAAAATAAAGCATAGGCGCTACGCGTCTCCAATTAGCGCAGTATTGTTCTGAGACATATAGAGCACGTCAGGATATTTTATTCCAATCCGCCAACCTCGGCAATTAACAAAGATTAATTAATGAACTTTTTAAATACTAACTCTAGAGAAAGGTTGTCAATACAAAAGTTGTAGCGCTTGTTCAGGAACGTCGAATTTTCAGTCTATGTTAAGATAACTACCTTGCTTAATTTTTCTCCGGCCTTTCTTCAAAGTGCGCGAATTTTAAAAAGTACTACGTGACTGCCGCCAAACGCGCGGCGCTTTCAGCGCCCTCATATGTAAGTTAAACGAATCATCAAAGGCTGCTTCGCTCACGATAACAAATAGAAATAGTATAGCAGTATCACGTGGCAGTATTTAGTTTCTATACGAGGCGGTGTGGCCACTCGCCCATTTTTCTTTCCCACGGCAAACCAACGTCTCCGGACTGCATATACTTTGGGCCAGTCGAATATGAAACCATATATAATCCCTTACAGTGACACTAGGGACAATCTCCAAAACGTGGCCTACAGAGGCTACCGCGGGTGCACACATATTTACCGTATCAATCCTCTGCCTTCAGTTCGCTTTATGCAGGTCCAATGAAGCGAACAACCGCACTCAGACCCTTTAACCCTTCTGGCTCATTAGAGCTGCATCCTGTTTTGCTTCCATAATACGCAGCAAACGGGGCCCGCTGTTTTCATCATGAATAGAAACTGCAGGTCCACAACGGTACGCCTACGCCGGCTTTCACATTGGAACGGAGGAATGAACTATATTTGAGAAAGACCAGAAGTGTACTGTTTGCAGGCCTTCAGGTGACTTGAGTGGCAGGCAGGGCCGTATGTCCCGCAGAACATGCGTGCAATGCAAAACAAACTGATTCATAAGTTCAACGTTGCAAAGCTACTGAATAAGCTGCATGCGTATGTGCGTGTAACCCGATATTAAAATGGACGTAGCATGCACGAACTTGTCCATTAGTACGTATGTTTAGATGGAGGTCGGAAGGGTGGCCGCAGGAGCTGAACCACAGCACGACATCACGCGGAGGTCTTGAGTTTGTCATCTACGACAGCGTACCGCCTTCTTAGACAAATAAGCTGGTACTGTTAGTGATTAGAGCATTACGTCATCATTACCTAGCATCACACTACACGATGATAACTAGGGCGTGCGTTTGTGATGTCTTCAGTTGTAGTCTAGTATAGCGCTAATTAACTATCATAAATAATGTATTTTTACGTCGTCTTCGCACTACTGATAACATCAAGCATGAGCAAGGACATAACGTTTACTTCTCCAAATTGATATGCGGTTTATTTCAGCAATGTACGAGACCTGCTTAAAGCACACTCCGTTCAAAATGCTGCGCATGTAGATCATTGGTCATACTCTCGTGTAACATTCTTAAGCGCTAACTTATCCTTCCTCAATAGTTTCCTGCGTCTTAATGTGCGCCCTAATAAATTTAGCAGGAGCGACGTCACACTGGGGCTTGTCGAGGGAGTACGGCCCAATACCTCAGGTAAATCAGCTGTCGTATGATTTATTTGGCTTCATTACTTGGCCTGTTCTACAATTATTCCTTCGTAACGTCCTTTCCTATTAATCTTTCAACAACAGTCAGAGTTACGTAGAGTGCGGTGTAGCGGAACAATTTGTTCAATTCGTAACTGCGTGCGTGTAATTGTTACTTATATATTGAAGGATTCTGCTTCTATTTAAAAAAAAATCAAATTTGAAGTACTCCTTAATGCTGCCAAGTTAACTACAGGTGATTGTCAGAACACCGCGAAATTGAAAACCGTGACTCGCTGGAATGACGCAAGAGATAAAGCTGCGAGGTTAAGAATAAGAGGAATTAAGCGATTTCTCTTATTCTTAAGTAATGGCTGTCCTCCTAGACACGTTCACAAAAGCAGTCGTAAAATGAGCCCAGGTTGTAAGGCTTGTATCGTGGTGCCGGAGCCAAAAATGCATATGGGCCATATCCGAGAGATAAAAGATAATGTACGGAAGCTTCGTCGCATTGTCCGATCGCTTGTGCCTACTCACGCGTTAGTATGATGACAGCCAATCGTAGGCGACAGTGTCAGCGGTGTCACTGAAGACTGCTGGGTCGCGCAGATCATCAGTGGCAGTCAAATAAGTAGATAACGCACCAACCTCGTCTGGCACAGCACTGATGGCAGTGGCGGGAAGAGTGTAACCCTGCAGTTTCAGGGTAAGATTTACCCAGTACCTCCACCTAGTAACGGTGTTTATTAAGCCAACATCGAGCAGTCGTATAGAGCAGCGCAAGCTCGAGGAAGGTATCCACAGTCAGGATTCCGTGTTCGCCTTCCTCGCGTCAGGTGCCAAGCGGCAGCAGGGCTGCTTGTTCTGCCTTCGTCATTGCAACGACAACAACGGACAGAATGATGTCGCGTTTCCTCAGGAAGATGGCCGTATCCAATGTCAACCTCATCCGCTGCAGTAGTACCAGCTGAGGCCTTTGAAATATATCCACAGGCACCACCGATTTCAAGTTCTGTGCGAGGCAAAACCTTCCGCACAAAATGCCAAACCGCGTGTGGCACCTTGTTCTATAGCGGTTTTATATTTGTTAATTGATGGGAACCTTCGGAACGCTGCAGGGCTTAACAGAAGTGGCGCTTCGGCAAGTATTTCTTTCTCGCCCGTTGCGTGATCGTTAATTTTAACAAAAGTACTGAAAATGCACTTTCTTTGCCTGCTTCCTGACATTATTTGTGCGGTCGGTCTGCCGAATTGGACGTTTTCTCGATCAAGACTTACAATTTAATGTCTGGTATCACGTCCGCTTCTCTGGCGTATATCATTTCCGCATCACCTCATCGCATTCTAAATACCGCCGCTTTGAGGCAGCGGCTTTCATGTTGATGGGCTTGTCAGGCGCACAGTCTCATGCGTTGGGTGCGCGCGCTTGAAGGCGTGACATGAACGCAGACAGTTCTGCTTAGTCACCGTAATGTGCGGCACGCGATGGAAGTGCATCTAGCGCTGAGCCTGACAGATAGGACTGCATGACTTGCATTTGACTCGTGTGAAGCGCTCTCGACGTACGCGCGACCGTGACGCTAGCTCGTATGAACGCCGAGCTTAATGCGCATGCGTTGTGGGAGAGACTATCCAGACTCGCGGACACTGCGGTTCTTCTGCTGAAAAGTCGTGATGTTGGGCCTACGCTGCCGGTGCCACTGCTTTAAGCCCGTGTTCGGAGGGACCTCCCGACTCCGGCGCAGCAGCGCGGCCGACTCCCGCGGCGACGTACTTACCTGGGTCAACTGCAACGACCTATAGGGGGCATGTGAGTGGCAGTGGTCTTCGATGTCTTGTCTGTGCAATAGCCAACCGCTAGGCGGAAAACGCTGTAGGCGCTTATGCCCCGTATATAGTTGTGCCTTCTGGTTGCTGCTATCCGTCGCGAAGCGTTTGCCGCAAGCTTCTGGGTAGCGACAAACGTCTCCCCGCTTTATTAATTTGATAGTTATCATTGAAACACTTGGGTTTCTCACGTGCTTTATTGGTCTTTTTCTAGTTGTGTCATCGAGAACTTTATTAAGGACAGTCACTAGGTATATAACCTTGTTGGCGAGCACTACAGCGTTGGATCGACCACGTTTAAATTTTTAATTGCTGTAATGATGACGATGAAACTTTATTAAGTAGGCTAGGCGACATGCTATCGTGGTAACCAAGTCGCAGAAGCGGGGCATGCTAGCAGGTCCCAATCTTGCATCCGTGCGAAGGAATTGCCTTGACAATTATATGGATCCAGGCAAACATCCGTCTTCGTGTCGCTGCTGCTAAGTGTTCAGTACCGCCTATAGTCGCTGGCGACTCCCGCAATGACGCCATGTATGAGTATATGACTTCCACTGAGTCCTTTGTATATTGCAACTTGTTTGAAGTCATTTAGGCGTTTCCCTGTGGCCTCGAGAACACCATCTAACGATCTCGTGCATAGCCGTCCTCGTTTCCACTTACCTTAACTATGCCTAACATTAATTTCCGCTCCAATCATCTGGTGGCTCGCATGACGTGGCAAAAATAAGAAAGCTTTAGGTTCATTGCGTTTGCTTCGAAAGAACATTCAGGATATGTCCCTCGTATGGCCGTGATGCTTTTTCGTTTCGTATATTGCTTCTCACAAAGTCCAAGGGGTGGTACAAGTGGCTGCCCGCGTGGCGTCCGTCGCAAGTGCGAGGCCCGGCCCGCAGCCTTTGCGATTCTCATGCGAGACTGAAAATTTTCGGGAGAATTTAAATCCCACCGAAAGTTCCTTCAAGCGGCGCTGTCTACCACCGCGCGTATAGTGTAGGGTAGTCGCGTCATACAAGCTTCGGATTCGCGTTGAAGCGAGCAGCATCACGAATCTACGAGCTGTCGAAGTTCTTCATCCCGCCAGTGTTGTCAGCGGCCATCCATTGATGCATGTTCACGTTTGTTTGTGCGTATGTGGCATCATGCTTGTTACTTAAATTAGCAAGCGAATGTTCGCTGCAATTTATGCGGTCCTTGAAACTGCGACACGTATTTCGTGTAATCGTCAAATATTTCGCTATGACCAACGGTGCCGCTCCTTTTGGTCTGCGGCTGTTTTTCTTTTCATCATTGGCGCATTGCAGCTTTCAGTGCTACAGGTTAATTTTGAACACACACGCAAAAAAAAAAGAGCAAGCGCAAGTGCAGTTAAGAACGTAAACAGGGGTAGTTCTAAAATTTTTGAACGACAGGAATCCCGGAACAATTGTGGGCCTGGTGCGCCAGAGCGCCGAGTCGGTTTGTGCGGACCACCAGGATGGTGGGCAGCCGTGATTGCTTTAAATTGAGTTTGGCGCCGACACGTCGATTGCGACTCGAGCAGTACTTGCGCCGTGTTGCCTACATCTCCACCGTGGTTCAAGCAGTCAGCTCACGGCTTGATATTACAGGACTACTTAGTTTTTTCGGGGTCCTTGTACCCTACCTTTGTTTTTCCTTTCCTTTCTTTCTTTCGTTTAGACATGGTGCACTCTGTTATTTCAACGAGGTGAGCACTTATGTTGCCTCCTTCGCCCCTCCAGCAGGCCCACTGCTTTCCACAAGATTTTTTTTTTATCCTTGGGTTCTCTTTCATCCTTTTTTTTTCAACGGCAAATTTTATTGTCGCTCCTCTTGGCACACAACTCGAAGGGGACTTGAGGACTTGACCGTTTTGGACGTGTCCTAGACCACTTGAGTTCGTCTTATGGACAACTGTTCTGTGCCTCTTTTTTTTGTCTTTTAAATGTTTTAAATGGATTATGCCAATTTAACCCTCCCTCTACGTTCAGACTTTTCTGTCCTAAAAGTTAAACAATGAACTTCACGATGCCTCAGGCAATCGCCCCCCGTCTCCACCACCGTTTTTTTTTTAATCTATTAAATGCGCTTATTTGTAGATCTCTGAGTTCTCGAGAGGGGAGTATTGTAAATAAAAAGCACGGTTTGGTTGTAAGGTCTATCATAATGCACGGAATATACAGTTCAGAACAAGACGGAAAAATGAACAGGGTCGAAGTGTTAGACAACGAGTTCGAGCACGACAATGTCGCCCCCGACGTTATTCGCTTTTAAAAAAGCACTACAGCTCCGTAGTAATGTTAAAAAAATGTTTGAAGAGAGAATCGTGCTGGAGGAAATTACCGGCCGCCTATTAGACCTCTACTGTCGTTTCTTCTTTTTGAGCTTTCGCCCCGCTTTCTTTCGATGTATTGTTCTCCTGACCGACTTCTGTTGGCACTTTCTTTCTTTCTTTCTTTCTTTCTTTCTTTCTTTCTTTCTTTCTTTCTTTCTTTCTTTCTTTCTTTCTTTCTTTCTTTCTTTCTTTCTTTCTTCTTTCTTTCTTTCTTTCTTTCTTTCTTTCTTTTCTCTCGTTGTTTCTGTGACGCTTCTTCACTTTCGACGGCAGTCTCGTTCGTTGGACGTGTTTCAAGCGTTCTCCTCGCTTTCACTTGAGTAGCGCGACCGTGGCTTGTCGTTGTTGTCCCGTGTAGCTTTTTCCCACGTCCCCACCACGGCAGTGGAAGATCGTCTCGGACGGCGGCCACGCCGATGATGCGTGCCCGCGTGGCAAGCGCGGTCAGCGAGGCTTTATGTCGCGTCGCGGAGCAACCGCATTGTATACTTCTACGTGTACAACCGCCCGAGTTTGTCGCGGTGCGTCGCGCTAGCCGACGCGTGATTCGAATTTGGGACGAGACGGCCACCATCGACGGGGAGGTACGTGAAGGAGGAGGAGACGGAGCACACGGGGGTGAAACGCTACAAAGACGACAGGAGCGAGCGCTTCGGTGACAACGGCGCGACGCAGCGCTGTCTCGGAGCGGCGCTCGCGTCTTCGTCTTCTTCTTCCGGCCTTGGTGACCACGTATACTTGGCCATTTGTTCGTTGGTGCTTTCTCTAATACCGCGTATGCGCCGGCCCGCTTAGCGCCACCTTTCGCGATGTTCTTTTGATTCCTTGCCATCTCTTCATTCTGCGGCTTCCCACTGATGTTGGTGACTTTCGCTTTTCAGCTTACACCTCTCCGTTTTCCTTGCCCTCTCTATCCACTGGGGACACGTTTCGTCTCGAAAATTGTCCCTGCCAGTCTGTACATGTGGAAACGAGCTGTTTCGTAAACGCGACTTGCGAATCCAAATGCATGTGCACTACAATGTTCTCTAACAATATTGCGGATAGGAAACCGCGCTTGCTATATAAAGGCAGGAGATGCAAGGAGACGCTTTTCGAATGGATTGATACGTATTGACTTCTACTCTTCATTCTTTTGTGTTACAGAAGAATTGAAAGATCATGACTGTATTGCTTAAATGTGTCAAAGATGCCATTCAAGCGTTACATGGGCGGATCTATGTCAAACGCACGCACTAGGTTAAGCAGTTCCAACCAGCGATTATCAGAAATTGGGAGAGAGAAAATGCAAGAAGGGTTGCGATAGGTAGCCATTTATCTGCTGCACAATATAATGTAGAAGGGGAAGGCCGTACGAAAAATAAAGGAATAAGTGAACGAATATAACGGAATAAAACAAGGCGTGCTCGCTGGACATGGCAACATTAATCATGTAATCAAAGACAGTCGCGGTGCTATGTCGCCATGTATATGCACAGCAGAGTCCTCATGGCTTTCAGTGCTAGAATTTTTAGCAGAAAGTAATGACATAACCCACAACATCTGCAATAGACTTTCGTGCCAATTACTCTTGAGTGACGGCTAAATGTTTATAGAAACCTTGTAATATTTCTAATGGGGGTGTTGTTCTGCAAGCACAGGTAAGGTAAGGAAGCCATTTGCGTCGTGGCACGTACTTTCTGTCAAAAGCAACTGGTTACGCAGCGATCCGATATGCAGCGTTTGCCTTTCGCTATCAAGTTTGAGGTGCCATCTTCACAATGAGAAAATGATGTTTTCATACTGATGAGTCCCCCTCTTACCGATTTACATTTGAATTCTGCGCCAGCCTGGCGGCTATACGTGTTTCAGGAGTATTATCTAGCATTTTATTGAACTTCTTGGACAAGGTATGCATTATCATTGTAACGAGATTCTGCATTAGAGCAGCTTAGCCAATGCAACAGCAGCCGGTGAATGTAAACGTCGTTTTTCTGCAATGTTGACTTCTCTGCAGTGTCTACACTGACGCCACCGATATTGTTAGTCTTCCTCAGATAATTATCATCGCGAACTTGTCAGCGCGAATCAGCGCGAACTTGTTAGTAGCTCTAAGGTAAAGGCTACGCACGTGTCATAACGTATACGAAGCGCGACACACCACGCTGTACTTGTCTATATGTCCAAGTCAAAGTCTTGTCATACTTCAGGCAGTGATCTGTGCGTCTTACTGTGTTTCAAATCGTGCATGATTCATGTTTCTAACGCCAATCAGCGCTTCAACAGCAACTCTACTCGAGAGGCGGGAAAAACGGAACTATACAGTGCCCGACATGGCTGCGTGGAAGGTGAAGTGCACGGCGTCGTTTAAAAAAAAGGACGTACATGTACATACCTACACACATCTTCAGAAACTTTCAACGAGCTAGGGACAGATGTGCAGAGTTTTATGCAGCTGTCGGTGATACGGCTCGCCAGGGATTTATACGCCCCCCTCTAACACCAACCAGCCCAAAGGATTCCGACCCCCCCCCCCCCCCCACTTTCAGGATTAATCTAGACCAACCCAACCCCCTCTCCCCTTTTACAGACAGGCACTGATCCACCTCCCCTCCACCATTATTAAAGTGCCAGCGCAAAACGTAGACACAGTACACGCAGAATTGACGAGGACCAGCGCCGACTTCCGACTGAATTTTATTATAAATAGCGCACAAATATATAGCGTACAGAGAAGATAAGACCACGTGCTTATGCAGAAAAAAAATAAAAAACTAAGAGGAAAGAAAGAAACCTCAAAGTAGCTACCCAGGAACACCACGCGCCGAAGAATTCAAATAGGCCAGTTCTTTTTCCGATAAGAATATCGAAGGTTTACTGATGCAGCTCCCCTTTGCTCTTGTTGTGGCCTCAATGATGATTCTAGTGTCTTCATTAGGGTGAGCCGCAAGAACTCGTGTTTTCTCAAACAGGGGCTGCCAACCACCTTCCGAACAATGAGAGGTCAAAAAGCCGTACCTCCCCCACGTTTTTTTTTTTACTTTTTCACTATGTTCCTGTAGCCTCGGCACCTACCCGTCTGACCAACGGCTTGGTGCCTTCTTTTTCTTTTTTGGTTCCTGCATAAGCACGTGGTCTTATCTTTTCTGTAGGCTATATATTTGTGGGTTGTTTGTAATACAATTCAGTTTGAAGTCGGCGCTGGTCTTCGTCAATGCTGTGTGTGCTGTGTCTAGTTTTTGCGCTGCGCAGTTTAATAATGGAATACCAACTAGCCCGATCCAACACTTTACACCCCCCTCCCCCACCGTTCTAGTAACATATCCCAAAAATAATAATTCTGGATAATCGTTATTCTGGCTCGCATTCCCAAAACTTTGCTTACGTAAAAGCTTTCCTTGCGCAAGCGTATTTAGAAAGTGTCCATCAGCATGGCGATTGTATACTGACATAACACAGTGGGCACACGCGAAGGCGGCTTTATGGAAGAAACGGAAACGTTCTTCCGTAAGATGAGTTTTGTGAATATGGGCCAAGTTGGATTTTTTTTCTTATTTTTTCTTCCGTCCGCGTTTTATGTTCAAAGCGAGCTTTGATGTTTCCGAACGCCAGTACGCGTACTCGTCACAGCGAGCGGTCTCGTGGACGGCAGCGCCAACGCTTCATGCTCGTGTCTCCGATGCGCAGCGGTGTAACAAGCCGGAAGACGGTCGGCGACAGATTGCGACCGATCGCGACATGTCGCGAGCCGCGCGACGCGCTCTGTCAGCGTGGACAACGAGAGCGTGTCACCAGGAAATGTAGAGCGAGCCGACTGGACTTCGCGGATCGTGAGCATGTGCCCAGACGCGAATCCGAAGGTGTCGCCCAGCATACGGGCGAAGCCCTGCTTCGTCGACTAGCCTGGAATTCACGTATACCACATAGTGTCACAGAGCTTGGTACAAAGATAGCTGCAGAAGGAAGTGTACGGCCGCTGGCGGAAACGCAGCCTGCCAGTGCAGTGGTTTAAAAGGGCTGTTAAATGGCAACACTGTACTATCGGCGTCAAATGAAGCCAGAACAGCGGCAAACATTCTCAGTGGTGCAGTGCGCACAGCCCAGTCGTCACCATGGACAGGTGCGCACATGCGCACTGCTGCCAAACCGGATGCGCGCGCAATTGTCCATTGTGATGACTGGGCGACGCGCGCTATACCATTGCGAATGCTTGCCGCTGCTCGGGTCTCATTTGACGCCGTTAGTACATATGGCAACAATGGTGTAAGCTCATTAACACTGATAAGTATTCTAATACTGATAGTTACAGTAGTCAGTGGCAGTGCATATATTTGACACTACGAGAATACGTAGTTATCACAGTGCTGAGGTGAAAGGTGATGACATGAGCCCTTTGACTAAATCCCCAGCAGCATAAATGTTGGGCCATATGCGCACAGGTGGCCGAACTACACTCTAAGAAAAAAAAAAAAGAGAGTCATTTGACTCTCTTTTCGTTAGCCCGGCTGACTTGCCACGCATGTGATTCTCTTTAAAGAGACGTGTGAATTCTCTTTGGAGTTCATTATACTCTCGTCGGAGAGTTGTGGGACCTGAAAGAGATTCAACACGTCTCTTTAAAGAGAGTAATATACGTGGCAAGTCAGCATTCACCGAAAAGAGTAACTCATACTCTTTTCTATTTTTTCCTTAGTGTACTGTACGCTATGCTATGCCGCGTCCAAGTAAACTTGCTATGTCGCCTCCATCTAGGGGTTGCTTTCGCAAACGCCCCCTGAGTACTGATTGGGATGAAGGACAGTGCCATCCGCCACGGGTGTGACGTGAAATAATCCATAAAATACCTGCGTTATGACAGTCCTGCGCATAGTGATAATAGGCATGTCCTTGGGGCAACATTCTGGCACTTAGATGACGGGCACTTAGGAGAAAAGATGTTGGGACCGTCACCTCGTGCATCTGAGATATGCCGGGTTGCAGAAGCGTTGCTAAGCTTTTTGAGAAGCAGCAACCTGTACGACGGTGTGCGAGCAACTTGAAAATGAACGCTTCTGCTGACGGGATTCTGCTAAAACATTTCCGTAGAAGATGCTTACGCTGATACAGGTGTAAATCGGAAAGTTATTGGCACCGTACGGCATTGTCCAAGCTTCTCCCGTAAACTATTTTCTTGTTTTTGTTATATGCACGCAAACGTCGTTCAGCCAACAGGTTTTGAGTGCGTCTTGTACGGGCGAAGCTATCGGTGATTTAATGTTTCCTCTTGAGCCTCCACTATATATCTATTGCAACTTTCGTCGTTTCTATGAGGCAAGATTCTAGTTGTGTCCACATTCGCACGTTTCGTTCTGTAGGTCGATCGCTGTCGAACATTTTTTCATAAGCACATCATTGGAAAGCAAGAGCTACTACTCACTGACTGAGTCAGCGTATACTATACCGCTATCCCTCAAAGAGTCCACCAAGAGCGCTGAATGCGTCAGTGGTAAAAGGCACCCTCCCTTTCCACGTAGTCACAAATTCTGTACCCGTGTTATTCCAAGCCACGTATGCAACCACACTGCGTACCACGCTGTCTGGTTATCGTCCCCTTCTGGCTTGACCACGTGCTCGTTCTTGTGGCAGAGGCGACCGACGAGTGCAGGTTGGGCGTCGGTCCCCGGACCGGGGTTGCGATTTCACGCCTTGTTTGAGACCCCGAAGCGGCGAGGGGTTGCCTTTCCGGCGTTGAGGGTCCCGGTTTATTTTGGTTTCCTGCGGGGGAGGGGAGCGAACCCGAGCCCTCTTGCGATGGTCAGCCATCTGTCCTCTGAACGGGACGTTGCCGCTGTAAAGCGTTCTGTCCTGGCACACGGTGGAATGGATGGCGGTGCGCACAAAGGAGGCGCATTTCGCTAATGGTCGACGTTTTAAGCATTTCCTGCCGTCAGCGCGATAGGGTTTTATATAGTCGCTTCCGTTTGTATACCGTCGTAGTGAGCTTCTATAATGGACGCCCACATTACAATTCTGATTGCTAGTCTTTTTTTCTTGCTTGAATGATTCTTATTGTAACTGTGCTCTCTCCATGACCTGTCTGTTTCGATAACTTGCTCGTGGAACACCACCGATTGTGGTTCACATCCCAATGTGACAGAAGTGTGGCGTGGTGTTTTCGACTTAGCGCGTACCTACGACGAATCCCTGTTAGTTAATCTGTCCTCTCACATTATTTCACTAGTCTGGCTTGCTCTCAGTTCGCTAATACAGCGTGCGCTACCTTTCGGCTTTTCTTTCTTCGTGCTTTATATATGTGGAAGGCGTAAGTGCGATGTTTGGTGCAACACTGCGAACAAGACTTTTACAGCGTGAGACACCTGGGTTGGACTTGGTGCGGGCTAACAGATGAACCAGATCCGCGAAGCGATTACTGGCGCAGTTTGAAGTTGAAGGTTTTGGCCTCTCGGCTCACTGAACAAGGCAACCCTGTGGAAGGCGAAACGTTATTTATTTTCGAGAACTCCATTTTGGTCGGCGTTCTGTTTTTCTTCATATTATGCCATTACTTCCCGACCGGACGAGATTTCGTCCGATGCTTCATCCCTTTGTTTCAATTGAAGAAAATAATGATACCATTGAAGTTGCCGTTTACCGGGAAGATTTTATTCTGTTTGCAAGCGCCAATGACGCTTATTAGCAAAAAATGATAGTTTACATTATTAAATTTGCAGTGTACATCCATGAGGAAACCAGAAAAGGTCACGTATCAGATACGGCGCTTACGTGATAAGGCTTATATCGCGGTTACAAAACCTCTACATCAGGACAATTCTCATTACTTTAATCAGCACCATGAAAGCGTGAAAACAGTTGTGGTTACATATAAAGCGTGAGGAAAAGTCTCAGCAGAGACAGAGACAGCGTCAGCTCAAGGCGTTTACGATCTAATCCGCAAAGTATGGCAGGGATGAAGACGGCATACGGAGGTGCTTTCATCGCCGCAACGCATAGCCGCGGGAGCGCCCCGGCAGCGACGCGTAATCAGTGTCTAGATGACACGGAGGTGAACTCGATGACGAGGCGCACGCGAGCAACCTGCTGGATCACGCACGTACGCACAGTATAGGACGCTCGAACGCGCGCCGCGGCAGTCGAGACATTTTAAATGGAAGGGGGCATCCCAGAAAACTGTACAGCGAGGGGGTGTGCAGCCGAGCAGGGCCATTTCTCATTTTTCAATTACTTCGAGCACGCTTTGCGCGGTGACTCGGCACATGCTGCCGAGCCGATTTCGCCAAGGCCTGCCAACGATACGTCTTAATCCCAACGGCCCACCTGCGCAACTCGAACAAAGGCGGACAGTAGGGAGCTGAAAAAGTTGTCGGGAAGGTGGAGTGGGGGGGGGGGGGTGATTGTAGAGAGGCATACGGAGGATGACGACGTGACATCTGCAGCAGGCTGCCCATCCGCGTGCCAGACGCAAGGTCCAGTGCGCTCTTGGTTGCCAGCCCGCTCTTCGCTCTCTTTCTGGCGCGACCTGACCATCCGACAAGACGTGTCCGATCTGTAGCACGGTAGCGACGGAAGGCATCCATGTCGATGTTGGATTCAGAGACGCACACAAAGACACACACACACACACACAAAAACAAAACTATAGACAGCACAGAGTGATCGTCTTCGTTGAGGCTTATACGTCGATAGCTGAAGCGCTCGCGCGCCTCCCGCGGATGATGAAAAAGCTCGTGAGTGACCCTAACGAGGCGATCTCGTAGGATGGGGGACACAACGCAGCGGTTAGTACGAGAGAGGGAGAGCAAAAAAAAAAAAAAGACATCTCCGTCAAATCGAGAGCGCGAGTGAGGTGGAAAGACGCGTATAGGAGAGAAGTGAAGAAGGGGGAGGAACTTGTAAAAGATTCGCCCCCTTCGTAGTCCGCGGAGGCAAACGAACATTCCAACGTGATAGGGCCATCCATTCCGGCCGTGTCCGACTGTCAGGAACGTGACAGTTAGATCGCCGAAGCCCTGCCTGTCTCCTCCTCGTGCTTTCTCTATCTTCTTGTACGCGCGCTTTCAAAACCCTGTCGATTCCGCGCCAACCCAGCGTTACACGTAAGAGGGGAGAGGAGGAGACTTCTTCGGCGGTTCTCCCTTGCTCCGGATCGTCCAGCCATGCAGCGGTCGGTGCACACGGCCGACGTTGCAAGCTGCAACAGGCAGCGGCGAGACGGCACGGACGTCGAATGCTTCTCGAGGCGCCGCCGGACGTACGACGGCAGCCAGCGGCCCGGGTGAACGTCGGCACCGACAAGAACAACAAGCCCTCTACCGTTGTCTCTCTCTCGGAGAGAAGCGACCGCTTTCTTTCGCCCTGCAGCGGCAAGCAACCGATCGCTGACGCTTTGTCGCTACGGTGGTGCGCAACCTGCCTGCCTGCCTGCCTCCGTGGCCCCGGACTCGATCGCGCCTTCTTCGCTCGAACTCTCGTTGT
Source organism: Rhipicephalus sanguineus (assembly GCF_013339695.2). Taxonomy (NCBI): domain Eukaryota; kingdom Metazoa; phylum Arthropoda; class Arachnida; order Ixodida; family Ixodidae; genus Rhipicephalus; species Rhipicephalus sanguineus. The sequence continues at coordinate 116,249,217 of NC_051181.1, forward strand.
CGTGACAGATAGCCAGCGGTGCTCGCCGCGACATAGAAGGAGGACCCGTTCGCAGCGAGCGAGCGAGCGCTCGCTCGCGCAGTCTTCACCGCGCTTGCGGCGCTCTCGGGACGGATTTTCGCCGATCGGGGGAGGGCAGTCCCAGTTTCTCGCGGTCTACGCTGTCTTTCTTTCTTTTTCTCCGGTCGAAGGAAGGCGGGCGTACGCGCGCGACTGCGTAAGACCCGTGGGAAAGAGCACGACATCGCGCCTAGGCATGCTTGCCCCCCGACAAATTGTCTCGACAGTGCGCAGAGGGGACGAAGCGCGCATTGCCGAAGTGTTTGTTGCAATCGCTCTATGTCTCACTATCTCTCTGTTGCGCTCGAAGAGAAAGAGATTAGGCCGTTATTGGTGTATACGAGAGCTACGAGTAACAGCAGGTTTTTGCGTGTTGGCCCGTAGCAACGTGGTTAGCCTTGTTCCTGATATTCAGTCTACGAAACATGTTCCGTGTTCGAGTTGAGAGCACGTTTATCGTAGCCTCCGAGTAGCTGAATAACTCTGGTTATATTACTATCCTATTATCATTTGCTTGATGAGTAGCGCGTCACTGTTGCATTTCATGGTTACTCCCTGTATAGAAAGCAAGGTACCCTGGTATATATCGCGCGAGTCAATATTTACAACACAACTTTTGATGCTTGGAAGCTGCTTGTTAGTGTTTCTTACTGCGTTCAAGCTATACAATAGATTGCTGCTCGCATTAAACTATCGTGTGAGTACTACGACGACACATTAAGAAAAAGTAGTCGCACAGTCATTTATGCATTTGCCTAAGACGACTGGAAGGCGAAGGTGAAAGCCATCTTCTTTTTTCTCCTTCGTCGTTTTCATTTGAGCCTATTGTATTGACCCCTTCCCCCCGTGGAAACTTGCTGCAGTTAAGGTGCAAGGGTTCTTAGGTGGACTAGTTGGTTCATGAACATTTTGGCAGAACAGCGCAGAAAAATGGGACAGCGAACACACAGGACACAGCCCTGACACATGACTTAACGTGGTTTTGCACTGCCTCCGAAATCTGAGGCGCTACAAGCTTTCTGCACGTCACATGGTTTTGCACAGCCTCCGTGATCGGGCCGCCTTTGACCAAGTGACGATGTCGTGCGATGTAGTCATCATGTGACGTCACAAATTCTGGTGATCTGTGACGTCATGATTACGTGACAGGGTGACGCCATTGATGGCGTCATGTTACATTGAGATCGTGGGACTTTCGGTTCGCCGACAGCACACACACATATTCACGTCACGTGACCTTTTATAGGCTTTTATTACTATTTTTATGCATCATCGTGTTGACGCCAACGCGGGTCCCGCGATGTGTCGTCAGGCCTCGCCTAATCTCGAGGACGTCGCCTGCGCCGGCGGTCAATTTTCGCCTGTGAGGAGGCATCTAAGGCTTTCCCCTTAAAATAAGAAGGCTTTAGCCATCGAATCGCCTTAGGCGAATGCGTAAGGGAACTTGTTACTTTCCATTCGTATCTCGTTTCTGGGCTTTCAAGTTCTGTGCGATGATTAGCTCTGAGTGCCGGCACAGCTGGGCCTTTCGAAGCTTCGAGTGCCGATGAAAATGAATAGAGGATTACAATGTCGAAGATACTTGCGCTGCACGTCAGCGACGAGACAGGGCGTGTGTAGCCGAAAGGCGTCCGTCGGTGTTTGTCCAGCGCGCAAAGGCCGCGTGACGTCTAGCCAAGCCCAACCCAAATCTTTCACGTGGGCGAAGCAATCCATCATGATTTCATTCGCCCAGTTTGTTTTGCCTCCCTCATTTTCTTTCATCCGTTGGAAAGGCCGTGGCACTGGCTTCATACCCGGCGCTTTCTTTCATTTCGACCGACGCGTGCTAAGCGCGTGTTTGGACGTATGAGTGAGTACGAAGCGTTCAGCCGTTGCAGGAGCCTGAGCGCCGGTAGAACTCTCTCTTATTTAGGCGCGCGTTGCCTACAGACGCAGATGAGAATTTAGTATCCCCCGATGAACAGGGAAAGCGCGCCGGTGAACGTGAACTGGAGGCTTCATCATTGTTAGTGGTCACCTAAAACGAGTCCTCTAAAAAGGCACTTAGGAAATAAAATGAAGAAGAGAGGTTGCACTCCGGCATCAGTATAGCAGGATGAATACAATCTAATATGGTCATGTGACGTGACCAACAACCACCTGGCGATCAAGGAGCTCGTGACGGATTTTCTCACCGCCCGTCGCCACACTGATTAGCTGCCTCACGATTTGTGGTATTCTCGACAATGGGAAATTATGATTGGCTAGAGCTAATCACAGTTGACAGGATGACCTCATACAAGTGCACCTTCTATGATTACTTCAAAAAGCCGTCATTACAGATTTTGACAATGTGTCGGAATTTGACGATGTCCGGAGTAGCATACCCCGTTCACGTGTGCTCTCACCGACAACTCCGTGTAAAATAAAGACCTGTGCCCTATCTTTCCCCTTTCTTTTTTCTAGCACGCTTGAATCATGACTCCACTTTTCGCGTTTCGCTTCTCCCTAGTGTAGGCTATAGGAAACTACAAGTATACCTCTTCCAGTTGATTTCTTTGATGTATTTTCCATCATTTGTACTTTTCTCTCGTTCTCGCATGAGTATCGCGACGCTCCCTACTCGATCCACCCGGTTAGCTCAGCATACCTTGCGATTCCGAGCGCGTAGCTGAAGAATGGGTTAGCCAGAGAGTTCACCAAATTTGTCGCCTTTCGATCGAAATGACCACTTATTGCATTTGCGGCCAACCTGGTTCGGCGACATGCCTCAGTAAGCGCTCGTGAATAGAAAATTCTTGGGCTGTGTGTGGTGTCTCCATATCAGAAAAGGAGCAGTGCTGCTGCTGCAGTTGAAATCGGCGAGCCCCCCCCCGTCCCGCCATTCACGGCCTTGGTGTACACATCTTAACGTGTTCGCGCTGCTGAACCGCTCTTTCTCTATACCGTCCTTCTTTCTTTTCACATCATTATCCTTTTATCTAAGTGTGAGGTAGCAAATGTGACATGTGTGTAGCGCTAACCATCATGCATTTTCATCCTTCTTACTTCCGTCTTTCGTGAAACGCACATAGTATCATAAGCGTGCGCAGGGTTCTCCTTCAGGGGGGGGGGGGGGGCGAAGGCGGGCGAAGGTCCATTGCAGCGCCCCCCTTCTCCATATTAAGTCAATGTATGGGGCAGACTTTGCCACCATGGTTGCCACCATCTTAGGTGACTGGGGGGGGGGGGGGGCGCCCCCCCCCCCCCCTGCGCACGCCTATGCATAGTATAAAGGTAGAAATCTGGGCTAATTGGAATCGATGCATTGTTCGTAAAGCGTCTGCCGTCGTTTTCTGCACCGTTTCAAAGTGTGAACGCACAAATGCGCCAGATGTGCTGTAACCGGCATCGGTTGAACAGGCGGATACGGAGGTGATCACGCTGACCGACAAGGAGTAAGTAAAGCTTTCGGCTTTCTTTGTCACTGATTACAAAAGGCTTACGCGCAAAAAGTGGAGCAGGTAAAGTACTTAACGTACTTAAAGTACCTGTTCTCGGCGAGAACCGTGTAAGAACCATGCTGCTCAGTGTGGTGCAACTGCCTAGCCTTCATAACTGAAACTATCGATGCAATATTCCGTGCCAAACACACTCCGCTATGCGGCATACTGAAGTCGCTGGCTCGGGCGTAATATTTTATCATTGCCCTCGTTTGTCAAACGGGTTCGTCCCACTTTTATGTTTTGCCTCTACTTCACGCGACGAAATGAAGGTAATGTAATGATTCCATTACAATGGTATCTCGTTTTGTTCATTGTCAGTTGATGCTCTGTCTTCGTTATCACCGGTACTAACCTGTTGTAAATCTTAGAGGATAAACAGCCACCTACACCATGGACGTAGCCAGGAGGGGCGGGGGGGGGGGGGGGGTTAAACCCTCTACAAATTTTCAGTATATTTCAATTTTGCATGTGCACTTAAATACGCACGCATACAAACGCACGCACGAATATACATAAAAGATGAGTGATCCCCCCCCCCCCCCCTCAAAAAAATTTCTGGTTTCACCACTGACTTACACCGTAACCTGCTGTAATCTGACATAACCTGCTGCATATGGTGATGAACCCAGCAGACGGAATCCTTACTGTACACAAGACTTAAGTGCATCATGCTTAGTGTCATTTTTCGCGAAATTTGTTCCCGCTGTCTGGCGTCTACTCCCGAGACCAGCTCGATCTGGTCGCGAGAAAGCGGCCGCTGTTGATGGGGTCCTCCGTAGGCTGAAGACTCCGCCCACGTCCAGGGCCCGTCGAAGGACCCTGCGGCTTCTCTTTATTCTAATACATTTTGTCTTCTCCCTCTCTGTCTTTCTCATTGCCAGACTTCGCTTTCGCATTTGAGAATCTTCGTTCACTGTTCGTCTCAACGGGTCAATCGGTTTCTCAAGGACCCTGAAATCCGCAAAGTCTCCTTTGCTCTACAAGTCAAATCAGACACCACTTAAAGAGTTGTTCTAACTTTTCTTTCGCTCCGTATAGATTGATATTTCTTTTCGCATCAGCGAAGGCGAATATTCGGTCAAATAAAAAGTTTAGCTCAGGCTTAAGTACATGCGCGCGCATTGTCCCTAAACAGAACGGTGCGCAATTCTTCTCCAACTCCAGGCTACAACATTTTCATAGTACCTCGAAGGAAAGAAAAAAAGCAATGAAACAAAACAATCTTGCTTCAAACGGGCGCAGCACGAGTTTCCTCGCGAATCGTATATGCAGCGAATGCAGGTAGCAGAGACGGTAGAGCGCCCCCCACAGACCTACTGTACCCAACGCTTAAAAGAACTCATGATGGCTTCGAGTCGCCTCATCGTTCAAGAGGCAACGCACTCACCACCGATGATCCGAATCCCAGAGGAAGGGGCAGCACGTGCACTCTTCCAAGGGGCAGGCCTGAGTACCCTGGCTGTGGCCAGGTTCCCCTCCATTCCCGGTTCTTCCTCTTGATGTTCCTTGAGCAACAACCACTCTGGGAGCCTGACTAGGGACAGCGGCACCAGGCAGAAGCTTATAAGAGCTTGGCCCCGTTTCTCCACCGCCAGCATATCCACACCTTGCATTGCATATGGGCGGGAAAAGTATTCCCGAAGTTCCGAAACTACATTAGGGCGCCTACTCTTGACTGTAGGTGGCGCGGCTGCATGGGGGCCGGGAGTGTGGCTTTTTGCTGTCTCTCCCCGCCACCTACCTCGACATCGGTCGTCCCCACAGGGTCGATCAGTGGCTGCCGAGGCGGCGGCGCGCCGTTTGAACGACGACGCGTGGCTCGTGGCGAGTTAGCACGTAGCATCAAAAAATAAGAACGAAACACCCCGAGCGCGTGCGCGAATTTGCAGCGACGACGACCTCTTGGGTACTAACTTACACATGCAATCATTCACGCTTCTGAGGAATACCGTTTTGGGAGACCGCCTAGCCGCGTGCCACTAGGCCTTTCTCCAGGCACAAGAAAACCACGGAAAGACTAAACAAAGGTAAAAAAAAGTGTCGGTAAGAGGTGTGGCGGGACACCCGAGACCGCAAAGTCGAAAGCGTTCCCCTCCCAACTTCACCTGCCCTCCAGCGCTCCCTCCTCAGTGCTGGCCTACCATCTGCTCCCTTAACGACGACGAGAAGGGACATCGCCACACGCATGCGAGGTCCCCTTCTCTTTTTGAACCTTACCGCTCGAACACTTTGGATTGGAAATGTCGCGCATGCATAGTGTATGCACGCTGCCGCCGCCCCGTTGGCTGGCCCCTTGAGCGGGGTCCACTCCGCGCCGTTTCCTGTAATATGGCCCCATTGTTCCATATTTTTATCTTTTTGCCTCGCTTTTCTTTTTTTCGACACTTCTTCGGAGACGCGGGTCACCGTAGTCACTATTGCGGCGCTCGTGCCCCTATACGCCGGGCTCAAGTATAGCACGGCCCTCGGTGCCTCGCGCGCTGGGAGTTGAGTTTGCGAAGATTCGACGCGTTTTACCGCTGCTCTATCTCTCTTTTTTTTTTTTTTAAATGTTCGCGCTCCACGAGTGTCGCCGTTCGTCACTTTCGCCTTGAAAGTGCTCGGCGGCGGTACCGGCCTCTTTGTAAGTCAAAGTAGATTAGACCGCAAGAAGGGACTTTCTTCTTCTTGTTGTACTCGACTGTCCCAGGTGTACAGGCCCGCCGGGCCACTTTTGGACGGTTCGAGTAAGCGTAAAGGTATGGCTCTAACTTCGCACCGGGCTCCTGTGGCTTAGTCGTATTCCTCGTTTGGCACGCTGTGTTGCGTTTTCATTTTGAACTTCTATATTTAATATTTATTTATTTATTTATTTATTTATTTATTTTTTTTCACCCACGGCCCCTGGCATACTGGCCCTTTCTGATGAGCTTGAGATGCTTCCATTCAACCCGCGCTCCTTCCGGCTTCGTATCGCCATTATTTTTATTATTTTTGCTCAATTTGTTTTTTGTCCGCTTTACCGGCTTTTGTGAGTTTTAGAGCACGACGCTTTCGTAGACTTTCAGAGGAAACTTACTTTCCAAGGTATTTGAGAAGTCCTGAAAGTAACGGACACGAGGCAAGGAACGCGTCAGATAAAAAACGAAACTTGTTCGAGTGCTTGTCACCTGTCTAATTCACTTTAAATACGGCTTCGAACTCGCGCCACAGCGTTGGTTTGACGCGATTGGTCGGTTGATAAAGACGTTTTACTCGCGTGGAGAGCTGCGCTTTTTTTTAAACTAATCTATTTATGGAGAAGTGAAGTATCTCTCACGGAAGTCCATGCCGGACATCCCTGAAACGCCAAGTAATATACATGTACAATTTTCTTGCGGTAGTTCTCAAGCAGACGGGTTTCTACGTTTCTTCTACGTTCGTCCTGTCGCCAATAGCGGTTGCTTCAGCGTATTTCGTGAGGCTTCCTTGCCACGTGAAGTGTAGGTCCGGATCCCATGAGTTACCTCCCGGTCATGTTCAGTTGTCAGTAGTTGCCACGTGAACGTCCTACTAAGGGCTCTGAGCACAAAACATTTTCACGAAATCCCCTTGCAGAGGGTATGGTTGAGAACACGTTCGCGAAGCCTTGTCGCGCATTTGTCGATACAGCGGTCGCATCGATTGACGAAAAGCGGTCATTGTGACTGTTCCTGGCATCGAAGTTATGCAAATATCAGAGCAGATTTTTTTTTTTTGCTTTCTTTCGCGAGTTACATGGTACGAGGAATATCGATTTGCTGTACGGGAGCCAAAACCTGAACTTACGTGTATTTTTCTAGTCATATACGCCCCTACTGGTCCCCCTCTCGTTTTGTTCGGAGCTTTTTTCTTCATCGGTATGATTTAGCACGTATCTCAGACCTCGTAGCGAGTAACAATGATACAGAGGAAACGTTGCTGTCTGAATCGCGAAGCGAATATTACACCTACGACTAATAACCTTGAGTTGACTTCAATCTACGCGCAACCACCATAAAGTTTCACAAGAGCACCAGGGGAAACCTGGCGCTCGTGTCTGTTTGCGCTCACCGGAAATATGACCACTCAACTATTTTAAAAGATGAAATTCATAGCGCGGGTATGTATACGTTATACGCTGCTGCCATTTTCCACCAAATGTTCTCTAGCTAACTTGGCGTTCAGTTTCTCGGCTATAGACCGCGGGAAACTCCACTAGACAAGTAAGTGTATATATAATTACCCACCCGTACTGCAACCCACAAGGCGCAACCACATCGCGCTGCCAAACTCGACACGCCACTTGCACCGGAAAACGCACACCGATCACTTACTTCTTCAGGCAAACTGGGCGTGAGGCGAAGCCCACCCTTAAAAGAAAAACAAAAAAAAAAATAAATAAATAGGCTGACGTGCGTAGGCGGTGGTCGCCGACTCCGGGGTGTCGCCGGAAACGCCGGGCACTTGAGCGGGGATCTTCGGTTTGTCGGGTGATACACTACACCCGCCGATGCGGTGAAATAAACCAAGAAACGAACGAGACTGGTTCGAGAAAGTATGTAAGGCGGGGAACGACACGACATCGTGTGAGAGCGGTGGGTTTCACGCTAACGCAACGCTAAAGCTGCCGCCAACACCGCAGACCAACAAACCGAGCGCGCTATATATATATATATATATATGAAGCACCACGTGTCGAGGGAGTCGGGAGTCACACTCTAGCGACGACACCGCCGGATGACTAGAAGGAAAGCGAGACTCTGACTTCGGCTCTTCGTCTTCTTCTTCTAGCATCTTCTGATTGTTTTGTATACTCTTCGTCGTCTTCAGTTTTTGCTCGTTTCTATTCCTCGCAAATCAACGTGTCTTGCGGCGGAAGGTGATCCTATCGGGCTCGGTAGTCGAGGATGCATTGCACCGAGTTTGCTGCGAAAAAAAAAGAAATAAAGAAGGGAAAAGGAAACGACGGTGAGTGGAGACGGGATCAGACAGACAAAAATAATATACGAGAAAAAAACTGTGATGCGCGGAATTTATGGCGGTGTCGTATAGGAAATCCAAGCACTGCTCTTGTATATTTTTATTTCTTCGCCTATACATTAAACATGATGCGGGCCACACCCCGTAGTGATGCGGTGCTGCGGCACCGTTTCGACACGTCATTCGTCTCTGCCCGCCGCCGCCGCCGCCGGCTGCACAGCCTGTCTCGACGAGTCGCGCCAGCTTTCTGTACTTGGAGGTGTGTTGTAAGCACTGAGACGGTGTTTCGCTCTCCCAGTACACTCGGTGAAGAAGTTGCGGCACCATAACTTTTTTCAGCGCTACCGGACAGTGATAATTCGAATTGTGGTGACAATCGCGAGCAGAAGAAAAAATGAGCCCACTTACTGTAAGCGGTATATAATCAAATCGCGATGGCAAGGCTGTTGGCAAAGACACCAGTATATATTTTTTTAGCAGCTCAGTCAACAGAGAGAGAGAGAGAGAGAGAGAGAGAGAGAGAGAGAGTAAGAATAGAAGAAAGGCGGGGAGGTTAACCAGGGCTGAGCCCGGTAGGGGAAGGGGGGAAGGAAAGTTATAGAGGACGAGAGAATAGTCAGTGTTTCAGCCAACGTAACAGTTCCGATCTGTGCGACTGCCTGTAGGCTTGATACGCTCTCCCATGTGCGTGTGTGTCAATCTCTCTTTATTTTTCAGTCTCTCACTTCGCCCCTTTATCCCTTCCACCAGTGCAGGGTAGCAACCGGACGTGCGTCTGATTAACTCCCTCTTTCTTGCTTCTTCTCTCTCTCTCAAAAAAGTTGCTGGCGAATTCGCAGCGCGTGCGCATATGTTGAACAGAGATTTGTTTCTTTAGTAAAAAACATTCTCGAAAAGGTGCACAGTCGCTTTTTCGTTTGCTTAAATAAATTTCGAGGTATTACGTTCTAAAACCACAATATCCTTAAAGGGGCCATAACATGGTTCCTCAACAATTTGCGGTTTTCAGCGAAAAATAGAAGATGGTCCTAATATGCTATATACGTAGGCGAAAAATAGACTGTAAAATAAATTTCAGTGCAAAACAGGCCTTGGAAGTAGGCGATTATAAACCACCCTCCGCCGGTGGACCGCCACTTTGCCATGGCGTGGGTGCATCATGGGCTGCTGGACGGAGCCATTTTTTGTATCCAAGTTTCAGCGCTGCAAATCGTTCAATTTCGATGCCGAGCTGAAGAAAGCTTAGATAGCTCGATTTACGCGCAGCTGAGGCGGAACAAAATCGTTCGCCGGAATGCCAAAGCAAGAGCTTGTAACGTCACGACTGTCGAGTGCGACAGTGTTGCCCGATCTTCAGGCTGCTCGCGTGTCTATACAAATTCAATTAAAATTTAACTGCTCGACAAATGCACTAAAATTCGCCCGCTTATTTGTAAACGTGCGAGGATCAACCCACATAAACAGATTATACGATCGAAAATTGAGTGTCATGGCCCAGCCCCTTCAGGTATTTTGACAATATGGAGTCTTTAAAGTGCCTCTGAAGCGCAGGGTTTATGCTGTTAATGTACCGCCGGAAATAATCGCTGCTAAATGCAGTAAAAGAGGCACGTCGACAGGATGGAACGGTGCCTCTTTTTTGCATCTAACGGTGACTATTTATTGCAGTACACTAAAAATTTCAGTATGAACAAGCTAACTTGCAAAAAAAAAAAAAGAAAGACTTTGGCCTTTTTGTGTCGCCTTCTTGAAGTGCGGCCGCTGCGGCAGGGAGTCGAACCGGAACCTCATGCGTAGCAGTGCTACGTTGAAGCAACAAGCAATCGCGGTGAGAAATGCTTATCTGCATCGGCAAAGTTGACAATCACAGTTTCTGGCTATGCTGATGATGGAGTGTGGACATTTGTGAATTCCCCCGCAGCTATACATAATGTACAGCCGCTGTAAACCCATGGACCCACGTATCGGTTATTATAGTCACGCGTTTCAGCGATGTCATTTTCGTGATTACGCAGCATATACGTATTGTACAATTAAACCTAACAGTGAAAGTTCAAACTGACGACGCCTATTTGGGTTCGACGCTCTGCTGTGCTTGTGAGATGTAAGTTTGGCTTCCGGACCAACAAGCTCGATTATCCGGGAGATTTGCCATATCTATGTGTGTACTACGGCACGTGGATGACTGTCATATTTGTATACGTCTTGAGATACGAGAGATGCTTCAGATTCAGATACGTCCCGACTACGCATCAACAATGAAGCAATATCTGGCATGAGGCATTACTATATTTGCTTTTATTGGTGGAGCTAATACACCAAGTATAATGTAATATATTGCGGTGTTCATGCAGCTGTATTATACGAGACCATGCTGGCGCCATGAGGTTGTTACTTGAGAAATTTCTTCCTTCTACTTAGTTTGGAACGGTGCGGAAAACGTGAGTTTCATTTTCATAGACATAGAAGTAACGTAGCCAGGTATTTTACGGTACCTTTGCAACTATAGATTGCAGAGATGAGCACTGTCGGTCATTCCTGTTTAAAATAAGCGTATTTGCGAATTCAACCCTCAGGACGCGTGTTGGCGAAGTAGGGCTCCTTCACATCAAGCGGGCCTGGTAAACTCGCGCAGTCGCATTTGTAGACGAGCCGAATGAATGCAAAATGATGGTGCGTGAAGTCAGGTTAGTACCGTATATATAGGGTCATATTGGCGTTGCTTGCTCCAGCGCTGTGCTGCTTTCAGTGCTCGCATGACAATGGAAGCTTTTTTTTTTTAAGTTTTACGTGGCAAAAAACCATGACCTGGTATGAGGCACACCCCTAGTGGCGCACTTGGGATTAATTTTGACCTCTTGGGGTTCCTTAACGTGCTCCTAAATCTAAGTACACGGGTGTTTCTTTGCATTTTGCCACCATCTAACTGCATGCTGCTCAAGGTGGACGATTGGCGAGGTGGTGATTCATGATCGACGTATGTAACTGCCGGTAGTAAACACGGACGACAAGAAGACACAAGGACAAGCGCAGACTATCAACTGAAGGTTTATTTTTCACAAACCACATAATATGACTGAAACAGAAAAAAGAAAACACAAAAATCTACAAAAAAATGATGATTAGCTCTAACAATAAACAAAAATTGACGTTGACAAAAGCAGGTTCATGGACCATGTGCGCCACTTGCCAGATACCGTAGCTCTTTATCTAGAAGAGCTAACGACGGTTTGATGACGCACTGTTCTCGTCCGTCGCCATTTTTTCCGATTCGACGATAATACGGGTATGATCGTCTTTGTGCATGTGCAGCA